>NC_058403.1:116865431-116882346 GCF_002201575.2 Neomonachus schauinslandi
TTTCTTTCTTTCTTTCTTTCTTTCTTTCTTTCTTTCTTTCTTTCTTTTTTTCTCCTTTCTTTCTTTCTTTTCTTTTTTCTTTTCTTTTCTTTTCTTTTCTTTTTTTTTCCCCTCTGGAAATCTGTATCTGCACAGGGCAGCCTGGCTTGGGGCCTGGTTTTGTTTTCCAGGATTTGCCACGTTCAAACACAGGCTCAGCAGGAGCCTGACCTCATCTCAGAGATGGGGTCCTTGAGGGAGACTGTCCCCGTGAGCCCCTTCCGCAGAATCCCACCAAGGGCTGTGTTGCCTCTCTGATTTCACACACCTAACTAGATCGCAGCATTTCGGAAACCAACTCTTTTAAGGTGAGTGATTTTCTTCACTAACCTTAAGACTGGCAAGCCTCTCTCTCTCTCTCTCTCTCTCTCCCCCCCCCCGTCTCTCTTGCATGTGTGTGCATGTGTGTGTGCACGCACACACACACACCTCTTCATCTCCAGCAGTATCTTATTGCCCTGGTGAAGAGTGCAGTGAAGCAGAAAACAAATTCAGGAAGTGACAGACGACACAAGCATTTGTCCAATTAGCAATAAGACAATCACAAGCACCGGTGGTAACAACTCATGTTGAACAGCCAGCTCAGCAAAGAGCCTGGCTCCACGTCTCTCTGATCTAATTAGGACCATTCAAGCCACAACTGACCGGCTTTTCCCTGCATTGCTGGTATACTGCAGAGTCTGTGCTCTCCTGGGCGTTAAGGAGGAACATGAAGCCATCAATAGTTTTGATTAAGCCAAAGACTATTGCGCTATTTAGATGTACCCTATTTCATCCATTCTAAGACTTGCCTTTTTCCTCCCACATTTTAACATCTTTAAAATCAAAATGTGCCTTAGAATCAAGGCAATCACGGTACAGTTGTCATTGCCTCTGCATGGCAAACTTTGTCACAGCTGTTTATATTGTCATCTGAATTTCAGCTGAGTTCAATATGTGGTTGCAACGACAGGCATTGAGGTTCCATGCCATTTAAAAGGCTCTCGAAAGATTAGCCTGCATTTTGGCGTTCAAATAATGAGCTATTGTGTATGCATAAAGAAGCAGAGGAGTGGGGTGTAAATTGACATTTGTGAAGCAAATATTTGTTGTTATAGGAACAACTGCAATTCCATACTTTCTCACAAAGCAACAAGCAACTGCTTTCAAGACCTAAAAAAAGAAGAAATCCACCAGAAACGAAGCAGTTCTATTTGCCCCACACTAAGCAATGCAACTGAAAGCAGGAGTAATTGCAGAATCCCTCGGAAGAGATGAAAGAAATTTCAAAGCAATAAGGGGCTAGTATTACAGACTCAAGAGCCATATACAACCACGGTTAGGACATTATGTCAGAGTTTAAAGTAACTTTTTTTATCTTTAGAGGTTCATAAAATAATGGTGAATCTTATACTCTATGGTTTCTTAGGTTTGATGAAATCTAGTATGTCCAGGATAACTTTCACTCAAGAAAACCCACAGCTACCATTTAAAGTGTTTGAGAATTTGCCAAAAGCAAGTCCACATTTCATGAGATGGGAGCCACTTGCAGACTTCAACTTGGAAGAGAACTGGGTCTGAGTCCCCAAAGGCATCACCCACCCTGTAGCAGATGTCATTGTTTGACATCTTGTCCCCTCTTTTCCCAGCTGACAGAACTCTGAGTTGATTCCAGCCTTAGGGGGCCCTGTACTTCAGAGGAGCCTTTGTTCTTCTCCACCCCAGGGAATCTTCGTTAATCAATCCCAACATGCTGATCTCTTTCCCATTGGTTATTTTAGGGGTAACAGGTAACCCAGTTTTGACCAGTGAGATATGAAGGAGGGGAAGAGGGAGGGTGGGATCTTACAAACAAATATGCATGAGAAGAAAAAAAAAGGTGTCTTTTCCACCTCTGGGCTTGGGGATGCCTGGAGCTACTGCAGCCATCTTGCAACCATGAGGAGGGAACTGAAAGACAAAGACACACACTGAAGACGGCAGAGACAGAAGATGGAGAGGACCTAAATCCTTGATGACATCACCGAACCACTTTCTTAAGCAAGCCTAAAGACTGGTTTCTGTCTAGTTTCACTGGTTATGTGAGATATTGCATATATTTATCATTCAATCACTGTCAGTAGTTGGATTTTCTATGACTTGAACCTAAAGTCATGTAAGTGATCCACCTTTACCTCCCCACTACTGCCATGATACCACCTTCCCTTCTATACTTCTGGAAACACAAAGAGCAGCTTACAGCAACACGCATTTACTATTGCACAGCTTCTGAGAGTCGGGAGGCCAAGAATGGTTTATCTGGGTCCTCTGCAAAGCTGAAATCAATGGGTTCTCATCTGGAGGCTCAACTGGAGAAGGTTCCCCTTCGAAGTTCCCTCAGGTTGATGGCAGAATTTATTTCCTTGTGGCTGTAAAATTGATGACAGCTTGATTCTTCAAAGCCAGCATTGGAGATAGCAAGAGAGCCTGCTAGGGACATGAAGTCTTATATAATTTAATTGTGGGAATGACATCACCTTTGCCACATAGTGTAATGTAATCAAAGGAGCAACAACCCATTAACTTTAGCATATTCTGTGGTTAGAAGTGAGTCACAGGACTCACCTACATCAAGGGAAGGAAATTACACAGGGGCATGAACACCAGAAGGCAGGGGTCACAAGGTCATCTTAGAGTGTCTCCAATTCACACAGTTAGTGGCTCTCATGGTTCCGGAGACCAGTTCTATCTTATTCCAGTATCCATTCTCTTTTAGTTTAACTACGAAGCTTCAAAAATAGAACAATAAGTTTCTAAAAATGCAAAGCCTTCTGAAAATAGAATATACTGACTGCAGAGGTCCTAAACTCTCTGTCACTGGAGATGGCTGTGCTTAAGTTGGACAGTCATTTGAGGTGGATGTGACTAAGGGGCTTGCCTTCAGCAAGAGCATCCTGGGGCAGGAAGGAGGGGGAGGAATTTGTTGAGTTAGGTGACTTCCAAGATGCTTCCACCTTGCACTTCTGATTCCTTCAGACACATCTTGGAATCACAGAATGTTAAGGTTGGGAGGACTCTCTGAGATGAAACCCCTGCACTTTACAGATGCAGAAACAGGTTTAGAGAAGTCAACACTTGCTTCAGGCTCATCGAAAGCTGCCGCTGATAGAAAATGAGTGGACTTAATACCTGTCTTCAAGAAGCTTATAATCTAACAGGGAGAATGCAGTAAAAATAAACAGCATTGGATCTTCATCCTTTTCCCCCTCATTCCATCATCTACTCTCTGAATAGGAACAAGTCTGGAGGCGAGACACTGAGGGGATTTCCAGATAGGAGCACCTTCACCAGAAGGCCATTGTAGCTAGCCACATCACCCAGGAAGGGAAGATGCCTTTTAGTCATTGCAAAGAATTCATCCACCATTTCTTAACTTCAACTCACATTTGCTAACCCTCCTTTTTGAAACAAAAACAAATGATTCAGCCTAGCACTACAAGTATTTAATAATGCAGATCAGAGGCCCCTGGGTGGCTCAGTCAGTTAAGCATCTGACTCTTGGTTTCAACTCAGGTCATGATCTCAGGGTCGTGCGATGGAGCTCCGCGTTGGGCTCCAAGCTGGGTGTGGAGCCTGCTTAAGACTCTCCCTCTCCCTCTGCCCTTTCCCCCCTCATAATAAGTACATAAATCTTTTTTAAAAATGCAGATCAGTGTGTCTGATTAGCCAGGACTTGTGGCCTTGAGTGCAGGTTGATATAACAGGTTTCAATGCAGAGGGTGAAAACCAAAAGAGGATGGGGTAGGTGGGGGGACAGGACACTAAAATGAGAATCAGGGCTGAATGGAGAGGAGGCCAGAGCTAGAAGACAGTCTCCTAAGATGCCCTTTCCCTTTCCCAGACAGCAGCCAGACCCACTCCTGCTAAGTTACAAATGTGCTGAGTCCACAATCCTATGAGACTCTTTTCTCCATCAGACACTCTAGGCCCAGTGCTCATGTCACAGAAGTTCTTCAGAGACCTACAAAAATGTTGGAGGCCAGAATATAAAATCATCGGCTCTGAAATGTGAAAAGAAACCAAAAAATATAAATTAATAAATGTTTGCCAAAATATAATATTATTTTAACCTCATTAATTGTTGAATTTAGTATTCATAAAAATTTCATTATATCTAAAAACCACTTGTAAGTTAGTTTTGCTCACCTTGCAAAAACTCCTGAGTAGGCATAATGATTGCCAAGAAATCCTTGTAAATTGTCAATTAAGTAAGTTTTCAGTAGCCAGTAATTTCTAAAGCATCATGCAGAAATCTTTTTATCAATTTACAGCAAAATATGTATTTTTTTAATGCAGGCTTTGGTTTGGGTGTATTCAAATACATGTAATGTGTTATATGAGGTCTGAGACGTGGTACTGAACAAAGGAAGTGTCAGCTCTTTGTGAAAAACCATAAACTGAAAAAGGAAGTTAGATCTCCAGGTGACAACAACTGTCCAGGTGAAAACTATGGAATTTCTAGGGTTTCACTCAAAGTAGCCTCAAGATAAATTGACAAGTTAATTCACTCCTTGAACACTTGTCCTGAGCATCTACTATGTGCCAGGCACTATTCTGGACAAAGGGATGCGACAGCAAGGAAGGTCGGTAAAGCAGCAGATGACTATGGGCCTTGAGACAGAGCTCCCTAAGCCACACTCAGCCCGCCCGGCTGAGGCAGGCCCCTGTGAGCTGACGCACGGAGCAGACGCTTCTAGGATGCGAGGGGAGGCCACCCCTGCCTCCTCAGCGAGAAGGAAGAAAATCTGTATTAAGTGCCGACTTGGCGCCAGCCTACGCAAAGGGCTGATTCCTTTCCGTTGAACCCCCTGACAGCATCCTGGGGTTTCTTAGTTCTCACATTACCAGCAAGGAACCGGAGGCTCAGCGGGCCTGGCCACCTGCCCGTGACCAGATAGCTGGTTGGTGAGCAGGTCACTTGGGATTCAAGCCCAGGTATGTCTGACCGCAAAACCATACTCCTGCCCCAGGACACCATTCCTGAGGGGCGGCTAGCCCTGACCACTTCACATTTGGGACGTTCTCCAAGCCGGCATGGTGGGTGAGGGCAGGAGACGTGTGGCTGTGCCTCTGTCACCGGCCGGGGACGCGGGGCCACCCAGGTGCGGGCTGTGTCAGAGAGCCCCCACAGCGCTCCATGTGCTTTGTCTCTGTTCATTACCAACGCCTAAACAAACGCCTCTCTGGCCGAGGGCAGGGTCGTCTGGCATCTGGTGAGCCCTCCCACCCCTGCCCTCCCCAGCCCCTCCAGTCCTTCAGCTGGTTATCTGTGGCTGCGACAATGCTCCAAGCTCAGCCGTCCTCGCGTCCCTGACCAGTGCAGAGAACTCCTTTCCTCCCTCTGGGCCGTCGGCGCTGAGCCTGGCCTCTTCCCGGTGGTGCTGCTCAGCCAGCCTCCGGTCCTCTCTCCTCCCCAAGCCCACTGCTTTTCTAAGGGACTCCTGTGCCTGGCTGTGAGTGCGAAAAGCACTCAGCCTTCTGCTTCATTTTCTGGCTTCCGTCCCCTATTTTTTCCGAAGTACTTAAGTATGAGGAAAGAGGCAGCAGTAATTACATTTCTTTTCCTTCCTGTGAGAGAGCTATTCTAGAAAGTTTGGGGGTTACACACACCAACATAAACTAATTCTCTCTCGTTCCCTGTCTCTCTCTCATTCCCTCCCTCTTTCCTCACCCCCCCCACCCACCCCCCCCACCCCGGCTCCAGCTGGCTTTCTTAAGCAGACACATACTATCTCACAGGCTCAATGTCCCTTCTCCTAGCCTCTCCGCATGTGTTTAAAGCCTCACTTCCAGGCTCCCTTGCAGCGAGGCTGATCAGGCAGGCCCCTGTCTCTGTCCTGCCAGCTTCCTTTTGGCCTGTGGGGATTTTGGACGGGGTGACAGAGATGTGGTAGCCAAAGCACAAGTTCAGACAATGAGATCCATCAGTTTAAAGAGACCCTACAAACTTCATTCTTTTAATCTATTTAGAATTTATTTTTATAAATGATACCAAATGAGTGTCCTCTTTCATTTTCTCCCAAACATATAGGCTGTTGTGCTCACATTATTTATTAAATAAATCACTCTTCTTCCACTGGGTCGAAATACCACATTTTCATATACAAAATTCTCATATAGCATGGGATCTAGGGGCGCCAGGGTGGCTCAGTCAGTTAAGTGTCTGCCTTCAGCTCAGGTCATGATCCCAGCGTCCTGGGATCGAGCCCCACATAGGGCTCCCTGCTCAGCAGGAAGCCTGCGTCTCCCTCTCCCACTCCCCCTGCTTGTGTTCCCTCTCTCGCTGTCTCTTTCTGTCAAATAAATAAATAAATCTTTAAAAAAAATGGGATCTATTTCTGAACTGTCCATCTGTGCTCTGATCTATATAGCTGTCCCTGTCCCTGTATCATATTGATTTATTATGGTGGCTTTTTAGTGTTCTAATACCTAGTAAAGTAGACATCTTATTGCTATGCTTCTTTTTATACTTTTATTGGCCATTCATAGGCATTTTTTCCACCATCTGAAATTTAAGGTCATCATAATCAATTATCCCCCCAAAAGCCTTCATTGGAATCCTAACTGGAATTGCACTGATATATTAATAGTGACATAATTGATTTTATATGATACTAACTCTTCCACCCAAGAACATGATACATTCTTCCATTGATTCAGTTAATTTATATCCTTCCACCTCACATTATTAGTTATTCCATGTCTGTAGGTTCTATACTTTTCTTATTCATATTTCAAAATTTTTGTTAGTGTTATAAATGGAATGTTTTCCCATTTCCATTTCTAGATTTTTTTTTTAAAGATTTTATTTATTTATTTGAGAGAGAATGAGAGAGAGCACATGAGAGAGGGGAGGGTCAGAGGGAGAAGCAGACTCCCTGCCGAGCAGGGAGCCCGATGCAGGACTCGATCCAGGGACTCCAGGATCATGACCTGAGCCGAAGGCAGTCGCTTAACCAACTGAGCCACCCAGGCGCCCCATTTCTAGATTCTTATTTCTGGACTATAAAAATCTTGTGTCCAGCATTACCAAATGCTCTTATTTGTTCTAGAAATTTTTAAAACTAGAATTTCTTGGTTTTTCCAGGTTTAGAATCGTATGATTGGTTTAGCTCTTTTTTTCTCCAATACTTATACATATTACTTTATTATTTTGTCTTAGTACATTCAATAGAATTTACAAAGTAATACTGAATAATAAAAGTAATAGTTGGCATCTTGTTTCTGAATTTCACTGACTTGCCTTTATCATTTCAGGACGTAGAGTGATGTTTCCTGTTCTGTTTTAAAAAAATAGTGTTAGGGGACCCTGGGTGGCTCAGTCGGTTAAGCGTCTGCCTTCAGCTCGGGTCATGATCCCAGGGTCCTGGGATAGAGCCCCACGTCGGGCTCCTTACTCCACAGGAAGCCTGCTTCGCCCTCTCCCACTCCCCCTGCTTGTGTTCCCTCTCTATCTCTCTGTGAAGTGAATAAATTAAATAAATAATAAATAAATAAATAAATAAATAAATATAGTCTTAATCATATCTAAATAGCCCCCTTTTATTGCCATTTATTTAGAGGTGTGTGGTTTTTTTGTTTGTTTGTTTGTTTTTTGTAGGAATAACTGCTGGGCTGTTTGTTTGGGTTTTTCTGGTGGTGTTGTTGCTGCTGTTTGACCAAATGCCTTTTTAGCATTTATTGCTCTGATCATACAGTTTTTCTCTTAATTTGTTGATTTGATAAATTATATTGACAGATATCCTGATACCCAACTACCCTTGCCTTTCCTACTTGGTTAAAATATACCATTCAGTTGATACTTTGCTGTATTCTTTTACTAATATTTCATTTTTGATTTTTGCAGCTATATCCATAAATACATGGTCTATATGTTTTGCATAATAATTGTGTAACAGCTGAGTTTGATACTAACATTAGGCTGGCTTTGCTAAATGAATCTGGGAGATTTCCATCTCTTTTCTATGGTCTGTAAGAGTTTTCAATGGTCAGAAATAACCTTGGCATTATTTGTTCTTTAAAGATTAAATATTATTCATCTGTTGAAATCATCTGACCCTGGTGTCTTTTATATTAGTAGTCCTTTAAGTGTTGTTCTAATTTCTTCCACAGTAATTATTCTGCTCAAATTATCTACCTCTTTGTGGTATTTGTCTGGGAAATCATCATTTTCTTCTAGATCAGGTCAGCAAACAATGCTCATGAGCCAAGTCTGTTTCACCCTCTATTTTTCTGCAGGTTGAGCTAAGAATGCTTTATACATTTTTAAACGGTTATTTAAATACCTACATAATATCTTCAATTTACCTCTTGAGTGGAAAAGCCTAAAATATTACATAGCCTTCTACAGAGAAAGTTCACCAACCCCGTTCTTGATTTTCAAGTAGTTTGCTGATGATTTGCATGTAACATTCTCTTATTGTTTTAATCTGCCTTCTCTGTAGCTCTCTTTTCTTACTCCTAATCTTCTTTTTGCTCTCACATTTTTTTTTCTTAATCAGGCTCATGAAGAGTTTATGTAAACATTATTAATCTTTTTTAAAAATCTAGTTTTTATATCTATTTATACATTCTACTCTTTTGGTTTTCTATTTCATTAACATTTAACTTTTGGCTGTGTTACCGCATTTTCATCATTATTTTGGATACCACTAAGAAAAATAAAACACTTTCACATAATTTAGGACATAAGGCCCTCTTATCGCTTAGAATGTTATTTTGTACTTATTGGGAGACTTTTTTTTTTAATTCCCGAGGCATAAATTTTAATCATATTTCTCTTGTGTATCTCTAAAAGGAAAATACAAAATTGCTTAAGAGATTTCTAAGTTGTCTTCTCACTGAGAACCCAGTTCTTTTAAATCACTGTCCATTCACTCATTAGTGTTACCATTTTTCCATATAATACTGTCCTCTGTGCTGACGACTCAGCATTGTTTAAAAGGGTGATCTCCCAAATTGCTAATCCTCGTTCCACAAGTTTTGCTGCTAGTTCTCTCTTACTGGAAGTGTCATTCAAAATATTTCAGACATCAAACAGTATTCACATCCCTTCCTCAAATAGTGCTTACATGGGTTTTTGACTGATATGCCTAGGGATTTCAGTAGTGCTACCAGGAAGAATAGCCAAGTTCTTACGTGCACAGGAAATAACAAGACCACACTGCTACGTGGTCAAGACAAATCAAGGACACACTCTGATTTCAGAGATGTCAAAATAAAAAATAAAATGGGTCTGAGAATCAATGAAATATGGTACTCCTCACTTCCTGGTTTATTTTTGTTTATTGGGTTTTTTCCCTTCTTTTTAAGATAGGTAACTTGTTTATTTCTAGCCCTTCTGTATTAATGAAGATATTTGAGGCTGTGAATTTTTCTGCGAGAACAGCTTTTGAGATGAGGTTTAAGTACAGAGCTTTATTTTTATTACTTTTACATAGATTGTAATTCATAGTTTTTACTTTTGATTGCACCAAGGGTTTTCTGTTTATTCTTATTCTCCATGTAACCATATTTTGGTTACTCTCCAGTATTTGTTTTTTTTCTTTTGTTTTGTTTTCTCCGGTATTTGTTTTTAATTGTACTGGATCATGACCATACAACTGGCCTTGTAAAATCTCTTTTAAAATGTAATGTCTTTTTTGTAACATATATAACTAATTTTGTTTTTATGAACATACAAGAATGCATATTTTTTCAAAGAAAATTTAATTTAATTTAATTTAAATAAAAGCCACTAAGAATTAAAATCAGTTTGATAATTTTTCCATTCATTTCCTCATTGTCTTATTTTTTTTCCTACTACTTATGAAAACTAGGAAATTAAGAAATTTCAAGAAGCCTAGAGTTTCTGGGTAATATGGAAACTTAAGTGGGCCAGGGGAAGGAGATTCTTTTTGAACCACATGGTCAAGTGGAGGTCAAGGTGCAGCCACAGGATTAGAAGTCAGGCAGGCAGGTCCTTCCATGCGCTTGTAACTGAAAAGGTCCACGAGGAGAGCTTCTGGGATCCTGGTAACGCTCTGGGTGTTGGGGCTTTTGTATTCACATGCGGGGCATGTTCCATTTGTGAAAACTTTATGGTTTTCCACGCACTTCTGTCTATATATTTTTTTCAAGTTTTTTTAATGCAACCACGAGATAGAGTTATTTCATGTCATTTCTTCTTTCCCTAGTCTCCGTTCTCTTCAACAAATATTGATCTAAAAGAAATATTGATTCCACCTTTAGACTTTTGTCTGTGAAAACTGCTTCATGTTCCTGCTCCTTCTTTCTTCATAGTTCTTTTCCCATATATTAGTCAAGATAATTTAACCTATGGTTTAACCCAACATTTCTATGGCTGAACTTACTCCCACAAAGCCCTACAGAGGTCAGGAGAACTTCCTCCATCTTGTCTCCATCTAGAAAGTACGACCTTTAAACATCACAGTAGCAGAAAAAGAGACATCTGGAGTATTCTCCTGGTTTTTAAGAGCCGCCTTCACCAGATGGCCAGAACCCAGTCATAGAACCCAGTCAAACTAACTGCAAGGGAGGCCAGGGAAAAGGGGCTGTCATTTTGCTTCTGGTCACATGTCTTAATGGCCTAGAAAAGCAGTTTCACACATCAACCCCACAATCTTTCCAGCTATTCCAGATATCTCTTAATCCTGCAAACCAGCTCTTAAACTCAAAACTGGTATCTTCATCCCTTTGTCTTCATCATAAAACCAAATGATGTATATAAACATTTTGCTTCATAAGGAAAGCAAGAAATTCCAGTGTTTGTCTCTAGTTGGGTTTGGGGTGGGAAAGGAGACTTCTACTTATCTATTTGATTATTTATTTAACCTCTCTAATTTTTCTTTGACATTCCTTGACACTTCTCCAATTTTACCTTTGATATTCCCATATGACCAATATGTTAAAAGAATCAGACTCATGTGATATAATAACAAATGGCTTGATCGTTTTTTCCTCCTACCTACCTATTCAAACCCATTCTGGGGGGCTAATTTTTCCCCTGCCCACTAGATGAAATGTAAGGCAAGTCTCATGGGTTTATGGTCAATCATCACCAATTAAAAAAAAAAAAAAAAGTCTGCTAGCTACTTGTAGTTGTGAAAATGGCCTTGGTTCAATAATTAAAATATCTAGTCCTATGTAACAGTTACAAGATTCAGCTCCCTTCAGAATTAAATCTTTTACCTGTCCCCCCCAGACAGACATGCTTTGAGAAGGAAATAGGTGTGGTGAACTCTCTCTATTTCTTCATCCTGGGCTTCTATTCTCCTCCTCCATTCTAGGCTGCTTCCACCTCTTCTAGGCTTAGAGAGCAGGGAGAGGTGACGGTTGGAAACATTCTTACTAGACAAGTACTCTCCCGAGTTGGTACACTATGAAGGTTAATTCCAGTGAGCCTGGAATACACCTGAGCTGTCTTACTCAGATAAGAAATAATCATCAGCATGGCACTGAATCCTGGTCAAGGCACTGTTAATAGTCACTTTGTAACCATTTGTCCAAGTATTGGGCTGGTGTGTACTAGCTTGTCAGCATTGTTTCATGATAACAGGGAAGTTGATGATTTGTACTTAGTCTTAATGAAACCCCCAAAAGTCTCAGCCATTGGAGCTGGTTGCATAGCAAAAATATGCCTCCATTACCAGAGGAGTATAAGAAACCCTGGTCAAGACTACTTTGGGCTCCCTGGTTCCTAAGCATTCTGTGTGCACAACAGTGGTTCCTACAACGGCCCTTATAGAGGAAGACAATTAGAGCTTGCTCCGGGTCTCTCCTGGCCCCTTGCTGTGACACAGCCTGTGGCTGAGATGTATGTCTTCGCTTTAATGCCAGTGCTATATTTTATCCTTTTCCTGTAACAAACTATATATTTGTCAGCACTGACATTTGGTGACTTGGAGTCTCTTTAGCAATTGTACCCCACCTGCCACCATCAATGCGGTTGACACCAGTGCTTCCTAGGACTGGCAGCTGTAGACGACCAACTCTTTGTTTTGAGGAGCAATTTGTGGGTTCTTCAGAACCCCCCCCAACCCTGGTTTCTCCCATCAAACTGGATCCAACAGTTCCCAACAGCACTCTGTTGGGTTCACCTTGCCCTCTAGGCAGTCTTCTTGATAGGTATCTAAGACAATCCTCCCCAGTCTTCTAATACCCTTGAGCAACATCTGGTCAAAAGGAAACATACATTCTTTACCCCAGTCAACTTGGGAGTGAAAGTCCCCTTCTTTGTAGCAACATCTTTTCACTCCTCTCTCAGCGAAGCAAAGCAACAGTAGTCCGCCTTTCTGCTTTCTCGGGTACAACTCAAACATCAGTCTATTGGGACACACATCAGATTCACTGGTGCTTCCATTGAAGAACTTCTCCTTAGGCTTGAGGTAAAAGAAAAATGCTCCACCTTTCCAAGCAAAAATCTTTTTTAAATCTCTATTTAACCCTTTTAAATCCTTGATAACTGAGGGGATAAGAGACCCAAAACTGGCTTTGAACACTTCTTGAAAGTCCTCATGATGATGTCATACCTCACTTTGTAATATAAGTTAATATGATGGTCTTGAAACCCTCATCAAAAGTGATACCATAAACATGTTATCTTAACATCCTATTTCACTGATATAAGTGGAAAATCAAGGATTTGAACCCACACCTACCTGATTCCAAAATCCATGTTCTTTCTACTATGCCAGCAACTTTTACCTATGTCAAATTAAGGATTTAATGTCATTTAAGTTTATGCCATTTATAATTTATTTAGTACTTTTTTGATAGTCTTTGTTTTGGTCCTAGAAAAAGATGTCTTTCCAAATGTGTGTGTGCCCCACACCCTGCTGTTCTCATTGATTTTTTTTTTTTTTTTTTTTTTTTACTTTTTACTTTACCAAGAGATAAAAAAACCAAAGGAAACTCTTGGTTTCCCTTTTCTTGGTCAAGTGGAAAAATTTAATTAGCTCCTATGCTCAATAAATAGTGCAGTTTTAACCTCTGTCAAACAGTAGTCTTGTGGCATTCACTCTTAGAGAAATGGAGAGGTTTGGTGGAGTCCAAAAATATACTTTTTTTCCTGAACAAAAGCTTGGAAAAGGTGTTTGAAAGCTTTTGCTGCAGGTTACTGACTCTGAAGCCTGTGATTTCCAAATTTTCATTTCCAATTGAGCCAATATCAACAAATGTGCAAACCTCTCTGCATGCTGTGGGTGCATTGTGGGCAGTAAATACAGGGCTACCTAACTCTCTCTCACCCTGAGATTTGGCCATGTGGTCGGCTGGTTAGAAGTCACTAGGGACCTGTCTTCCCACAGCTTAATTATTTCCCTCACTCATTCTGTCCATCTCTTCCCATAACTGCTCCACAGTGGAAACAAATCAGGAGACAGTTTTGGGGAGCCTGGGTGGCTCAGTTGGTTAAGCAACTACCTTCGGCTCAGGTCATGATCCTGGAGTCCCAAGATCGAGTTCTGCATCGGGCTCCCTGCTCAACAGGGAGTCTGCTTCTCCCTCTGACCCTCCCCCTTCTCATGTTCTCTCTCTCTCATTCTCTCTCTCAAATAAATAAAATCTTTAAAAAAAAAAGAGAGAGAGAGAGACAATTTTGTACAAAACAGAACAGTTCCTCTTTTTCAAATACAAAATAATCAGTCTTCCCCAATTGCACTTACCCAAGTACATAGAAAGAGCCAGCAGCACCTCTACCTAGAAATAACTTTGTGAGAATGACCCACAAATATAAATCTCTCAAGCCAGATATAGTACCCTATGGCAGAACCACATGGGTTTCTGACCCTGAACTTTGACCCGCAAAGCCTTCAACTATGTGGTTTAAATAAGCACTTTCACATTAGCTACATCAATTTCAGGAAGACTTGAAATAGTTTTTTCTGTAGATTAAAAAAAAAATTTTTTTTGTTTTAGTACGAAAGAAAGAAGAAAAAGAAAGAAAGAAAGAGAAAAAGAAAGAAGAAAGAAAGAAAGAAAGAAAGAAAGAAAGAAAGAAAGAAAGAAAGAAAAAGTTAAAGAAAAGTTGAACACTTTCTCCCTACCCCACCTCTTAGGAAATCAAAGTCAGAAGTGTGGCCATTTACTCTCCCTCCCACCTTTTTCATAATCATTTAAACATTTACAAGCACATATGCATCTGTACAAGGTAGATTCTTTCTTTCACAGATATTTTTAAATGACATCATGCTGTGCACATTACAAGTGAATTTCTTTTCCCACTTAGATAGGTATTAATTGTATGATAAATCTGGCTGCAGATAACAGAGCTCCAAATTAAGAAGACAGAAGTTTCTTTCTGACCTCAGAGTCCCTAGGGAGATGGTCCAGGGACCTTCTGGAACTCTGCTGCACACAGAGTTGCCCATCCTCCCCAAGCAGTACCCTTCATCCACATGGCCAGTAAGTTTGCCACATTCCAGGAAATAACCACATTCCAGGGAATAGGGTGGAGGAAAGAGGGGGGAAAAGGACATTCCCCACCCCCTTCCTCCTTTTCAGAACACAACACAAAAGTTGGCCATCTCACATCCCCTCACTTCTCATTAACCAGGACCTGGTCATATGGCTACAACTTGTTGCAAGGGAAGCTGGGAAATGTAGTCTTTCCCCCTGGCGACTAGGTGCCCAGCTAAAAGTCATGGAAAGGGGTAGACTTATTTGGAGGATGGAGGTAGTAGCTAGCAGCCTTTGCCCCAGATAGAGCTCTTAGTGTAACACATGCTGCTCTGAATCATTTTTTAAAAATAACTACTCAGTTTTCTAAAGCATGGGTGTATCATAGTTTATCCAACCGCTCTCCTATTTCTGAAAATTTGTGTTATTTCTAGGTTTTTTTTGTTTTCCTTTGCCACACAAGCAAGAGTACTGGAATTTGAGAGGAGATTTACCAAATTTATTTAAAGAAATGAATCACATTTGGATTCTCCTTGACTGACAGGTGGAGGGACTGTCAAGTTTCTCTTCTTTTATATTAAATAACTGTGAAGAAAGATGAAAAAAACTCATGTAAAAGGCCACAACATCCTCCTGTCTTCCCTTGTCTGCTGGGTGCTCATTAATCCTTCTCATCGAAAGGAGCTGTTGGCAATCATGCAAACAGAAGCAGACATATGTACTTAACCAGAAGGAGGCTGCCTTTAGGGAAGACAATGACCTTGCTTATTTTCTTCAGATAAGAAGAGATGGTGAGCTATATTCTGAGAGGTATACCCCTCAGCTTAATTTACCCTTCAGAGCTGAAGTTTGGTCGCTATGGGATTCTTGGCAAGAAAATGACTTTGGGTTAGAAGAGGGATTCTCTGTAACCTGAATTCACAATCATAATGCAGTGTTGGGGGAAAAAATTAAAAAGGAAAAGAAAAAGAGAGAGAAGGAGGGATGGAGAGGGAGGGGAGGAAGGGAACGAGGAGAACTGTGCCGCATGGTGCAGGCACCGGAAGAGTGTTTGGGCCGAAGGGCCTCTGTCAGTTAAGTCTCTTCGGTTGTAAGAACAGAAAATACGTCAAGTTAGCCTAAGGGGAGGAGGAAGGCTTTCTAAAGATCTAGGAGTATCTCAGAAGGCAAAAGGGAGGCGGCGGCAGGAAAGGGGGGAAGCCCAAAAGAAGAAAGCTCTCTGGATATCTGTTCCTCTTTTCCATCTGAACATCTGCCTTTGATGCTTCTCTGCGCATGTGTGAGCAGAAGGTGAGCAGGTCCCAGCTCCCAAGAGCCGGTCCTCTCCCAGCAAAAGACCAGCCCAAACTGACTGGGTCATAGTCTCAATTCCAAGTCGCCAGGAGAAAACATCTAGATGGTTCAGCTTGGGTCAGGTGCCCACCCTTGGTCCAATCAACTGTGTCCAGAGAGGCAGAGTCACATAGCGCAAACCTGGCTGTCAACCCGCATCCCTGGGAGGAAAGGTGTAGTTCTCCCAGAAAGCTCGTGATTGGGAACTGGGAAGACAGCCAAGTACCTAATCGAGTTGAAGAAAAAACCAAGTACCTACTCGAGTCTCTTAAAAAAGAAAGGATAAGATATTCTACCTCAAATAAAATAAGCTGCGATGGCCATCTCTGGATAAATATTTCCTGGATTAAAGATTCGGATTACACAGTTAAGGCTTTTAATTATAATGCATGCAGCAGTTCTCGTGGACAATATGTGTAAGTCTTAGCATTCAAGCCAATAAATCAGAAAGGGATCATTAGTTATTGTGCAATCATCTGAACACAACCCTAGCCCGCAGGGAGGGAGGTCTGGGGTTTTCACGCCACACTCAGACCCACCCACTATCAAGAAAGTCATTTCAATCTTAGACATAAATGGCCTACCTGCTCCTAAGAAGGTATAAGCCAGGACCAAAAAAAAAAAGCTCCAGAGGGGTAGACGAACCATGAGAGACGATGGACTCTGAAAAACAAACAGGGTTCTAGAGGGGAGGGGGGTGGGAGGATGGGTTAGCCTGGTGGTGGTATTGAGGAGGGCACATTCTGCATGGAGCACTGGGTGTTATGCACAAACAATGAATCATGGAACACTACATCAAAAACTAATGATGTGATGTATGGGGATTAACATAAGAATAAAAAAAAAATATTTACATGGAAAAAAAAAAAAAAAAAGCTCCAGAAATGAGAGAGAAGTTAAATTTAAGAATGGTACTCCCCACATACAGCATGGAGGTGAACTGGTTGGAACAGAGAAATAAAATGTTCTCCAGGGGGTAGACGAACCATGAGACGATGGACTCTGAAAAACAAACAGGGTTCTAGAGGGGAGGGGGGTGGGAGGATGGGTTAGCCTGGTGATGGGTATTAAAGAGGGCACGTTCTGCATGGAGCACTGGGCGTTATGCACAAACAATGAATCATGGAAC
>NC_058403.1:116882356-116918077 GCF_002201575.2 Neomonachus schauinslandi
TAAAACTAATGATGTAATGTATGGGGATTAACATAAGAATAAAAAAATTTTTTAAAAATAAATTAATTAATTTAAAAAAAGAAATGTTCTCCAGTATTCACAGGATACACTTTGTGGCCACTCCCATAGATCCATCCACATGCCTCTTTCCCAGCCCTTCCTGTCCCCAGTATTCTGATCTTTCTCCTGCCAGGCCCCTGACCAACCAGTCAAGCCATTCACCACTGCCTAGAGTCCATTCATATTCTTACCTTGAACCACTTCTCCCATAGAAGTATACAACCATACGCACCGCTCAAAATTCTGCCCTTTGAGAGCGTTTAGGTCTTTATCAGTTATACTAATCTCTGTCATTCCCCCCACCCAGGATGCCATATTCTTTCTTTATTCACAGTTGTTTATCTGTGAAGCAGCAACTATTTTAATTATTTAGCATGGTCCTGTGGGTTAACAGGGGCTTAACTGGATAGTTCTTCCGTTGGTCTTGCTTGGAGTCTCTCATGCAGATGCAGTCCGATGACAACTGGGACTAGAATGTCTAAGATAGCTACACTCACATGGCTGGCACCTTGGCAGAGATGGCGGGCAGGCTGAAGCCTCCCTTTCCACATAGTCTCATCATGTAGCTACCTAGAGCTTCTCCATATGGCAGGTGGATCCCAAGAGCAAGCATTGCAAGACAAGCCCCTTTGTGCAAACTTTTTTTTTTTTTTTTTGGTCTCCAAGGCAAATCTAGATTCAAGGTCATTTACAAAAGCATAGATCCTGGGGTGCCTGGGAGACTCAGTTGGTTAAACGTCCAACTCTTGATTTCAGCTCAGGCCATGATCTCAAGGCTAATTCAGGTTCCATGCCCAGTACAGAGTCTGCTTGAGATTCTCTCTCTCCCTTTCCCTCTGCCCCTCCCCCAGCTCCCACTCTAAATAAATAAATAAGTCAGCAAAATCTTTTTTAAAAAATAAAAATAAAAAGGAGTAGATCCTGCAAAGAACCAGTGAGGGACAAAACAGCAAGGAATGGGAAAGCAGAGTCCCCTAACAGGAACTGAGGAGAACCACTTTTTATTGGCAAGCCAAACAAGGTAAGGCTGCAAGACTCACCCATTTCCCCGACTGCCGTCATCCACTTGTACAAACTCTTATCAAGCTTTTGCTTGTCCTATGCCTACTCATATCCATTTTCCCAAGTTCAGAGTCAATGTTGGAGGGGACTACACAAAGGTGTAAATGTTGGGAGCCATAGTACATTGAGGGTCACCAAAGTAACTGCCTACTTGGTCATTAGGAGGAGAGCAGCTCCAAAGGCTTCCACTTGGCTTTTTCCACTGCAGTATCCCTTGGCTTAGAGACCAAGGAACAAATACGGCATTTCTGCAAACTACCAAGGATGTCTGTTCTAGGAAAATGACCCCTGGATGAGCCCATGGACTCAGTGTACACTGTAAGCTGGACCTAGACTGTCTAAGATGGAGGGGTCCCAGGTATTAATGTCAAGTCAGACTCTCTTGCCAACAGTCTTTGAAATGTTTGGGTATCCCCCCTTATCCAGCGTACAGCTGACTGAGTAAACCTCTGGAAGCCCCTTGGGGGATTATTACCGGGAGGAATTATCATCATATTCACTTGCCATGGTGTTGCAGAGTTCTTCCTCCTGAGGACTCTGCCTCTCCTTCAGTAAACAGGTTTCAAGTCCAAAATTGGCTCAGGTCTGGAAACTGGACAGGAGACATCATGAATTTTTATAGGAGTAGTTCCCTCAAACTCTTCAATATCTTTTGATTGCATGGACGGGGCAATCCTTTTTGGCTGCCCCTCTATCACACCTGTAGGGACACTGCATTTTATTAACCATCTCCCTAGCTCTCTGTGGGTTGAGGCTTCTGGCTGCCACATTGACCTCGCCATTAGTTATGATGATTGTGTCCCCTTTGCTTCTGACAGCTAAGTACCAGCGCCTGGATCCTATCAGCTCCATTGCTATCACCAAAATCAGCGCTATAACAGCACCTGCTGCCGACCGCGGCCTTCAGAACACCGCCACCAACAACCTTCTCAATGACGCTGATGCCCTTCTTACCAGCTCATTCCTTTCTTTTGTGAAATGGATAATGCTTCTAGCTTTCCCGTGGAACATAGTTCATTGTTGGGGATTTCTGTTTTGTTTCGTTTTATTCTTACTTAGCATATTCTCTCTAGCACACTCACTTGTCTGGCCCTTTGATCTCTTCTAGTGTCTGCTACACACTTGTGGCATTTCTCCTTCACTTAGCTTAGACCATCACTTTCCTCAAGCTTCTAAGAAAATGTGCCAACAGCATATTAGCGTCATTTCCCAAGGGTCTTTCCAAGGTGTCAAGTCATGGGTCCTGTGAGAGTGTTTCCAAATCAATGAACTCTCCTATAGCCAACTTTGTATTTGCCCTTCCCCCTGACCCCCCCCTCAACCCAGCAGAGCACTCAGCTCTTCCAGCTCGGGATATCACAGATCGGCAAGGCTTTGCTGATCCCTTTCCTCCTGTAGCAGGCCCAGCACTTCTCTGGCCGGGCTCAACTGTGACTCAACTCCAGTTGTTGGTCTAGAGAGGAGATAGAGATAGATCCTGGAGGCAGCCAGGATGAGTACCTCTGCCTTGTGTCGAGAAACGAGTGACCTAGCCTTTAAGAGTGAGGACTAAGACCACTTCTACAGGCCTAGAGAGTTCAGGGGACTCTAGGAATTAAAATTTCTACTTACATTAACCCAGGTGATGCCATGTCAAGTCTCAGAGTCCCACACCTTTCTCATCGGGACCCTGACCTTGGTCTAGCGGACTTGCTGGGTTTGAGAATTCAACCTCTTCTGGCGCTCCATCACCCCTATAACTAAGTCCTAGACCTAACGTTGAGCGTTTTCTGCCCTTTGGCTGTGGGAAATGAGAGTCTCTTTATATGTCGCCAAGGAGGCCCTCTGCTTTTTACACTTCACCTTAAATTGGTGATTAATCACCCTCAGCCTTTCATTTTCTCAATACCTTGATGTTCCTAACCAAACACCGTTCAATTTCATCATCCTAAAAATGTTTACTCTCCCTGACCTCTCAAGTACTGAAATATTGCATCTGCTGGTGAATTTCCTTCTGCCAATACCCCATCTCAGTTCACCACATTTTAGCAATTGCACCATACTACATACCAGGATGCCACTTGATTGGTGGCATCATCTCCCAGATCCTATTTTCTAGGACTACACCTGGCACCAACCTTCATAGGTGAGCTCCGTGGAAACAGACTCTGAGATGGAAGTTTATCAGGGTGTCCTGTTGGGCACAACTGCTGAAAGCAAGTGAGGGAAGTGGGATGGGACAGAGGAGAGTGTCGAACTATGATGCAGCGGCAACTGAAGTCTAAGCCGATCCCATGGGGAGCTCTAAAACTGGAATGGCTCTTCAGAGATATCCCGGATTGAGGCAAGGTGATCGGGCACCACATCAACCTGTCCGTGGAGCAAGGCAGCCTCCCTTGTCCAAGGACGGCTTCCGAGGGAGGACCTTATTATGAGCCGCCGAGCAGGCAACATGCTTGCCCTCTGGGGGAATGAGTGCCTGAGTCCTCTGGGTGGGAGCTAGAAGGCATATCTCTGCATCCACCCTATAGACCATGCACTTAGTAATCATAATGAGATATTAGGAAATTACAACATGTTTTCAGTATCACTTAAAGACCCTGCCAATATAAAATGATGGCAGAACAGTGAAAAAGAACAGACATCAAGAGCCTGAAAGCCTCAAAATCCTACAAACTATGATGAGTGAGAGAAACAAATTAAAAAGTGGACCCAGCCCAGGGCCACTGACCAGGCTCTGGTTTAAATCATCTTGAACTTGAAAAACAGGTCCCATGCCCGGACCCAAACTCTGTTTGTTTTTCCTGCCATCTAAGTTGCTCTGGTAAAATTACTGCTACCCTGGGGAGGTATAAGTAATAAGAATGAGAATGAGGCTACGGATATGGATAGAGACAATAAAACACTGACATCAGTAGTGTAATTGCAAGAATAAGGCCTGCAATCTTTTTTTATTTTTTTTTAAAGATTTTATTTATTCATTTGAGACACACAGAGATACAGAGAGAGAGAGAGAAAGCATGAGCAGGGAGAGAGGCAGAGGGAGAGGGAGAAGCAGGTTCCTCGCCGAGCCAGGAGCCCGATGCGGGGCTCGATCCCAGGACCCTGTGATCATGACCTGAGCCGAAGGCAGACACCTAACCATCTGAGCCACCCAGGCGCCCCAGGCCTGCAATCTTTGCAACATTCCACATGTTTTATCTCCTTCTCAGGGTGTTTAGAACATTCAAGAGACTCTAATATATTGGGTTCATGAAAATTAACTGCTTAAAATAGTTTCATCAAATACGGGTCTATATTTGGGAGGGAAAATATGGTGTCAAACTCCTAAATTTTGACTGCTTAGTCATGTTAAGTAGCATGAAAATATTTGAGGAGTATTAATTATTGAATGATTAAAGAAATGTCTATTGTTCAGAAAGTCCAAAAAGTTAAGAAATTGAGCATCAGTAAAAAGATAGATAGTCGCGAGGGTTCCTCTCCAAGCAAAAAAGGCCTCCAGACGATCAATCATAGAATCAGTAGAAAGACCATCCCGGGTATGAAATTGCCTTACCCCAGGCTTGGCACAGAATACATACTTGGTATAGCTGAATATTGTTTTAACCATAAAATCCCCCATATTGAAAAGACAGTACCAAACAAGAGACATTTCAAAGCCAAATATCAGTACTTGGGTATTGACCACAGCTTCTACCTGTTTAGACCCACCATGTCCCGTTCACCAGGCAATTGTGGGCCGACTCTACATGCAAACATTTATGAAACGCTCTTGATTGGCCACGATCTAGGAGGCGCTCCTGATCTGGTTCTCAATCAACTCCTTCTAGCCTACGTTCTTCCAGGAAGACAGCAGATAGAGCATGTTCCAGGGTCCCAGCAAGTGTCAGCTAGACTTGGTAATTATTTGAGATTTTATCCGAAGTCCTTTGCACAGAAAAGGCTGTTCGACTTCCAGGGTGGAAGGAAACCAGAAAAATCCAAACAAATTCAGATTTACTTGTATATGATGCAATAAACAGAAAACGCTACAAGATTTACACTTCAGAGAAGCCAAGAACAAGGCAAAGATTCAGATTTTTAAAATCAATCCCTTCCCAAGTGTGTTTTTAAGTACCCGGGCTTCCAAAATTCATGCTGTACATTCAAAACAACTCTCCTGGAAGTAGTAAAACAAACTCCAATGAGTTTATTTCCTTTTCTTTGTAAAGCATTTAAGCTCTGCACCTGCAATGGAAGACCTCTGTCCCTGGACTAACAACCTCTCTTGGAAGTTTTTAAGCCTCAAATAAAATCTAGATGTGAGGGTTTCCTGGTCTGATTCAAAGCCACTTTAATGTTGAAAAGAAGTGCACGCATAATGTCCACTCTGTTCTCATGGGTTTGTTTGTGTTTGGGGTTTTTTTGTTTGTTTTTTCAGATTCTTGATTTCCTTTTCATTTTATGTTGAGTTAGTATTTACTCTTCAAATCACTTTCCTGAGCCAGCTTGTCAGCCCACATCAGCCAAATTGGCCTAGGGCCGCCCTGGCGAGAGAGAGGCTGGTGGCCGTTACCACACCTAACCACCATCCTTCAGCATGTCCTCCTTCCTACAGAGCCACAAAACATGGAGACCATCCCCTGGACAAAGGATGTTCTTGTCCTCCAGGGTCACTTTCCATGAGGTGCTTTGAGAGAGAAGGAAAAACATCTCTGATCTCACCAGGGCCCGCACTGCCACTAGCTGGCTGTGTGACCTTGGGCAAGTCACCTCCCTTTTCTATGTTTGGGTCCTCCTTGGTAAAATAAGGGTGCAGAATTGGATATGTAATAAGAAGTCTGACTCATTTATTATCAGCACTCGTAACTGACACTTTTCACCTCCCCTTCCACCTTCCCCTTCTGGCCCACATCTGGGAAAGCTGGAAAAAAAAAAAAAAAAAGCCCAGCTGTTCCCTCAGGGCAGTTTTAGGTCACACAAGCCTTTGCCAGCAGGAACCCTCACCACAGTCCCATACCCTAACCACGAAAAACCCCAAGATAGTCTCCTTTCCCTCCTTTCTTAAGCCATTTTTTGACCTGTCTGGGATCTACTCCACCCTCCCCAGAAAGACTCATTCCATGATAATAAACATTTTCATACCCTCTTGACATGCGACAATAGTCAGTCTTGACAGGCGGCATAGTCAGTCTTGACATCTGAGGCAAATTTAGGGCTGAAGGCCATCCAGTTTCTATAACGTGGTCACAGCAGACAATCTCTGAGAGCTTCTTCCAAAGCGGCTCTGTCCGGGAAAAATGCCATGGGAGCTGCACATGGGAATGTAGAGTTTCTAGTAGCCACTTAAAAAAAGTAAAAAGATGAAATCGATTTTTTTTTTAAAGATTTTATTTATTCATTTGAGACACAGAGATACAGAGAGAGAGAAAACATGAGCAGGGGGAGAGGCAGAGGGAGAGGGAGAAGCAGGCTCCCTGCTGAGCCAGAAGCCCAACGTGGGGCTCGATCCCAGGACCCCGAGATCATGAACTGAGCCAAAGGCAGATGCTTAACCATCTGAACCACCCAGGCACCCCTGAGATCAATTTTAATAATGTAGTTTATTTAACCCAATATATCCAAAATATGATCATTTCAACATGTAATCAGTAAAAAAAATGTTAAGGAGATCTTTTACAATTATTGTTTGCCATACGAAGTCTTCAGAATCTGGTGAGTATTTTGCACCATGACACATCACAGAGGGGACTTGCCACGTTTCAAGTTCTCAAAACCCCCATGGGGCTAGTGGCTACTATGTTGGAAGGTGTGGTTCTAAGAGATCCCAATGAAAGCTCTAGATTCCCAACACTATTGTTGTTTATAAAAAGTATCACCAAACTCGGGGCACCTGGGTGCCTCAGTCGTTAAGCATCTGCCTTCGGCTCAGGTCATGATCCCAGGGTCCTGGGATCAAGCCCCGCATCGGGCTCCCCACTCGGCAGGGAGCCTGCTTCTCCCTCTCCCTCTGCCTGCCGTTCCCCCTGCTTGTGCTCTCTCTCTCTCTCTCTCTCTGTCAAATAAATAAATAAAATCTTTAAAAAAAAAGAAATATTACCAAATTCATCAAAACTCAGATGCCATCAATTATGAGATACATTATTTCATACATCATTTAAAAAGTTGTCATTATAAATGCCATAAGTTGTCAGATGAATTCAAAATTCAGAAATGTTTAACTGTGAAAAAAGTGTATACCTTAGAAATGATTTTTTAAAAATCTATATATACATATAAGTCATTTACCCTAAAAGGCCCAACTCCAGGGAAATCTGCAAGGTGAGAAAAATCAATGTCTTTGGTGCTATCACCCATTTCCTACAAGATTCTGTCTCTTTCTTCTGACCCTCTTTACTTAATTCCTGTCAATCCTTGCTTTAATTATCATTAAGTGATGAAGGAGTCCTCATTGATAAGCACTTATTGTATTATAGGAATCCTTGATATGCACTTGTATTTTCAAAGCGGGCTTCTAAAATGAGACATTTATTGAGCACTATGCTAGGCAGTGAGCTCATCTAATCCAACAAGCCTATGAGTTAAGCATTCTCTTCATCTCAAAAAAAAAAAAAGCAGACTCAGAGAGGCTAAGTAACTTGCCCAAGGTCAGTGTCTGAACAGCAAGTTCAGCTTCCAAATCTAGATCTGTCTGACTTAAGAGGCCAGGTGTTTTCTCTATAACCAGAAGAAGGAGGTGGAAAAGGCAGGACGACAGGTAGGGCCCCAGAAGGCAACTACTTACCTACCCCTTCCTAAGGAGGCCACCCCCCCTTCACAAATCCCTAAGGATAGAACTGCCAGTGGCCTCCTCTTCAGAAACACTATCAAATGTCAGCTCTGGCCACGGTATTTGGCCACCCGTTGTGATTCGGCAGGTTTTCTTTGCAAGACCGCAAGGAGCCCTTGGAACCGACAAACCCCTGAAAACATGCAGCATCCTGACCTCCAGGGAAACGCCTCAGTGAGCAGATACAAGTGCACAGAAAAAGAAAGGGCTTCATGTGCATTTTTGGAGGTGAGGCTCTGCACAGCTGAGTGGTCATGGCCCATCACTCATGACATAATGGCAACACAGCTGCTGTTCTCAGGAGCCCGGCAGCCCAGCAGAGCCCGGCTGGGCGGACATGACTTGCTTTTCTTCTCCGTGGGCTTGACAGAGGCAGCCAGAAGACCCCACTCAGGTCGCAGAGCTGCCCAGCAAGCCAGCCAGCCAGAATTCCGACCAGGCTCAGAGAGCTGAAACGTAAGAAGGAGGGATTCTTCAGGATAACCAGCGTAAGTGAGGCTTCCAAACACACAGGAACGAAGCCCTCAGCTAAGTCTCTCGGCTAGAGGTGTGGCTGGGAATCGAGACCGCTCTTGAGCACTGGCCTCATTGACAAGCCGTGACTGTTAGGGAGGAAGGAAATAAGAAAAGAGCAGTTGGACGTGTTCGTGGAGAAATAAGACAGTGCAAAAAAAGTAGACGGGGCTCTATCGATGATGGGGATGAGACGCAGGCCATCTGCTAAAAGCATTTCTCGGCCACTTTGAGCTGGGAGTCAGGCACTCAGTAAGTACTTACTGAGCGAATCATTTTATTTTCACAAGTCGGTGATGAAAACCTCTTTATCCTAGTTTTACAGTTGAAGAAACAGAGTCAGAACAATGGAAAGCTTCACAGCGAATTAGTGACAGAGCCAAGATTGGAACCTAGATCTTGAGGACCAAAACCTGTGCTCTGAAATATCAAAGAGCAGTTAGGAAGCTTTGACTGAAGTTCTCAGAAGGCCCAACGCAAACAGGCTTAAACAACGAGGAAATCCCATGACATAACAGGAAGTGCAAAAGTGGTGGGAGCTCCAGGATGGAGCATCACCACGGTCGTGCATCACCAACGACACAGCTTCTCCATCCTCCTCTCTTTGACCTGGCACCTTCAGTGCGTGGCTTGTCCTCTTGGGCTGTTGGCTCTCCTGATAGTCCTAGGATGGGTACCACAGGTGCTGGCATCGCTTGCAGACAACAGCATCCAAAAGTAGCACAGAGAACCCTGTCCTGCAAAGCTTACTGAGGATAAGGGGAAAGATCCCCAAAACAGCCCCAGCAAACTTCTCCACTCCTCTCACTGGCCAGGATTGAATCTCTGGGCCATACCTAATCTAAACATGGAGTTAGAGAGATGAGATGACCATAATTATCTTCGGCAAATCAATATTCATCCCCAGGGGTTGAGAAAGGGCCACAGCCTCTCCTCCAGGACATAAATATGCGGAGGAGGGTGAACAATTGAGGTTTTGTTAGTGTTCTAGTTATTATTGCTAGTTAGGAAATGTCCTTAGACTGAAACCAACACGTTAACAAATATTTTACCATTCCACCCTGAGGAAACTCTGGCTAACCTGACTGATTTATGAGCTTCTTTTGCAGAAGTTGACCGACCACCAATAAGACTGGTTAAGACTGGGTCAAACGGGGAAGAATTCTTGCAATTGCACAAAAGGGACAAAGAGTGAACAAAAGTAACCTCTGGGGGCGCCTGGGTGGCTCACTCATTAAGCGTCTGCCTTCGGCTCAGGTCATGATCCCAGGGTCCTGGGATCGAGCCCCGCATTGGGCTCCCTGCTCTGCAGGAAGCCTGCTTCTCCCTCTCCCACTCCCCCTGCTTGTGTTCTCTCTCTCGCTGTGTCTCCTTAAAAAAAAAAAAAAAGAAAGTAACCTCTGTGACGACGCACCCTGGGATGCACTCCCCCACCCCGCCCCGTCCTGTCCCGTCCCCTCCAGATCCGTCATGCTTATGTTGCCATTTAGTGAGCAGGTGTTCCACGAAGAGATAAGATTCGGGACTGCAAGCTCAGAAAGGAGGACCCCCCCCCCAACCTTTGTCCCTATATCCAATCAGCATGTTGCATTCAGCCTACATCCCCCATGACATCCTGACCTGTTGCCCTTAAATAGATGCAACCCCAACACTTGGGGAGGTGGTTTTGAGGCCTGCCTTCCCCTCTCCTCATTTGGCTGGCTCTCAAATTAACCCTTTCCTTGCTGCATACTCAGTGTCTCAGTGATTTGGCTTTGCTGCACTTTGGGCATACAAACTTGGGTTTGGTTATAAAACTTAGTGGCATAAAGCAACAATGATTTAATTATTCTTACAGATAATTGGGAATTACAGTAGGGATAGTTTGTATCTGTTTCATGATGTCAGAGGCTTCAGATGGGACAATTAGAATGGCTCCGGGGCTGGAATAATTATCCAGAGGCTTCTTCACTCGCATGTCTGGTGCCTGGGTGGGAATGACTCAAAGGCTGAGCTCAGCTGGGGTGGTTAACCGGAGTTCCTACACACAGCCTTACAGTGTGGCTTGGGTTCCCACACAGCGTGGCAGCCTCACAGTAGTCAGACTCCTTACATGGCTTCCCTGGGCTCCCAGTGTCAGTGAACAAGGAAGAAACTGTATGACCTTATATGACTCAGCCTAGGAAGTCATATAATGTAACTTCTACACTACTCTTTTGGTTGAATCAGTCATCAACCCACCCAGATTCAGGGGAGATTACAAAGACCCTATCTCTCAATGGAAGGAATATCGAAAAATTTGTAGTAATTTTTTCAAACCACCATTGTTAACAAAGGAAGGCAGAGACAACAGATCAGAATTCATTTCAAATCAGAAATGAACTACATTTTCAGAAAACAATCACAGAAGAATCACACCTTTAGAAAACTATCAATGTCTTGCAAACTTTTCCTCTAGTCGATTCTCCATTCAGCAGTGTGGCTGTACGATAGACCACCTACCCATTGATTTCATCTATAATTTAGCAATCAGTAAGCCTGGTACTTTCCAAAACATATGACCGACACATTCTCTGCTCCCTAGGAGTTATAAAGTTTAATGAGAAAAAATGGGCTGGTTTACAGTTCCTTTTCTTTACTTTTTGCTATTGGTTGGCCCTTCTTTCTGCATGATGCCCAGCTAGTTCTGCCACTCGTGTGAAATGGACCCGTGTGCTCTGTTTGCTCTGGCTTAGCCATCTGTAAAATGGAGCTAGCCATCCCGGGAGGAGCAAGGCTTGTGACTCCTTTTCTCTATTCACAACAGACTTGCAGGTCCTTGGAGACTGTGCTGTTTAAATGCAAAATGTTGTGACTATCATTTCATTATCGGAAAAGCTAAACAGCATGAGGATGCTTTTGTTGCCATGTTGCTAGGTTACTGACAGACCTCCCTGCCTGTGTGAGATGTTGAGGCTTGCTGCAGCTTTGCACCAGGGCGGCCTTCCTTGGGCTGAGATGAAGGTGGGAGACAGAGATGGCTGACCCGGAGTCAAATCGCTGTGGTCGCCACTGCGAAGGGAGGGTCCTTAGCTTTCAGGTACCATGGCTGGATTTCCTTGCTCTTTGAATCCAACAACTCAGCTTGGAGTATGAATGCTAGAGAGGGCTCAATACCCAACTGATGGACTTAATCCTTACCAAGTTCAGATTGCTTCTCTAAAGGGGTGAAGTCCAGACCTGCTTTATCTTCCAGGGAGTGAGGGGTGAGATAATCAAATGTAACAAGCAGGCAATACTATCTGGAACACCTGTCATATTCTCAAGGCATGACGTCGCCCTTCTGACACATTTGTCCACAATTTTTTTAAGGGGGGGGGAGTAGGAAATTTCATATCATTAATATTGTACCATTAAAAATATTCTTTCCGGGGCTGAGTAATCTCCTGTTGGCAGTCCCAAGGTGGATGCTATTGTAAATGTCTAAAGGAAGATAAGCTCCCCCAGATACGACATTTAGATACGGTGACAAGTAATTACACACACACACAAAAGAAGGAGCTCTCGCCCAACGTACCTCCAGGTAAGTACTATTTATTGAATCTACGCTACTGCTAAAGAAAACTTCCCAGCAGCTCTATCCTGGTGAGCCTTTGTCTCTTTAATAATGATTTAAACCCGGCAACAGCAGCGTCCCGACTCTCAAAAACCCAGGGATATTTTCTCCCTGGCCATGTAACCGTGAAGAATAATTTTAGAAAATTCTGAAATGATCTCATCAATGGGGATGTGATATTCAGTATTCAGCTGAAGTCCTCTACCCATCTGTTTCCTTCTAGAGAAACATGGGAGAAAAAAACAAGGAAACCAATAAAGTTGTTACAAACGAACAGGAGGAAAGGAGGAAGGACAGAGAAAGGGAAAGGGAAAGAGAAAGTAAAAAGAAGACAGATGGAAATCAAGCTGTGAGAGAATTTTGCCTGGACAAGGCAGGAGAATGGACATCAGTTGCCCTGGGAAAACCACAAAGTTCCCTCAATTGTCACCAAGGCTTACTGGGGTGCCTGTTACAGGTGCGAGGGAGCAGCACAGAGCCCTGACCACAGCCTGGCAGGGGAAACTCGTAAGCACACGAATATATGCACATTTCGAGATGGCGGTGGGAGCCGTGAAGGAAACTGGCAAGATGCTATGAGCGTATGGAACTGTGAGATAGAGCTTAGCTGGGCAGGCCTTCCAAGACCTGAGCTGATGACATTTGCACTTGAGGAAATGTGAGAGCCAGGGGTGGGTGGACGAGAAAGAGGCGGGCCAGCAGAGCTCATGGCGTGCACTGGGACCTGACCCCTGACAGTGACCAGAAAATAAAGTGGAGCTGTCCACTTTCACCATTGCATCTGGACTGAGAAATCCGTGACGAGTTGTAACCCGTGGCGCTTGCTCTGCCCCTCCTTCCCTTCGCCAGGGCCCATGAGGGAACAGTGGTTCTGTTGGCAGGATGATTGGTTTACAAGACCTCCTTCTTACATCTGGAATGAAGTCAAAGAAAATTGTCTGTTGGGTTTTATAATTTGGTGGATGATCCTCTCTTTCAGTGGTGTCACTTTTTCATAGCATTTCCATCATTTTTTTATCCACATGAAGTGCCCCTCCCTTGGTGTGTAATTAAATGCTTCCCAGAATCTGGCTACAAAGGAGGCTTTGCAGTAAGCAGTCTTCCACAGTGAAATGCAAGAGGATGTCAATGCGTACAAACAAGGAGAATTTATGTTATACCATCCTTAAAAAAGAAAAGAATGGTTTCGGATACTGGGAGAAAACCACTGATTTCTCTTGATGTTGAAAGAGTTACTTAAGTTGCTCACCTCACAGAAACCTCTAATAGCACTCTATCAATTAGCGCATTAAGCTAAAATCATAGAAACTTTGTGGGGAAAACCTAATACTGTCTCTCAATCTCTGGAATCATTTTTCTTAATGCAGCCTGGTCACAATTTCCAGATGCCGGTAGCCCGGAAAGAGATGGGACGCAACATCCACAGGAACTGGCTCCATTCATTCAGAGTCACATCTGCCATCCTGCAATAAACATTCTATATGCAAATTGCCTCAAGTGACTCTCTAGAAATTGACTAGTTTCTTATGCTGTATCTTAACACCAAAAGAAATTGAAAACATTTTTATGGCTTATGTCCATAATACATTCCTTCGGTGTGTGCTGTGTTTTTATCTGCCAATATATTAAGCTCTTTTTTAGTGCTTGCTTATGCATCACCAGTTCATTTTTTGTGAAATGAAAGAAAAAAGAACTTTCAAAAATATTTGTCCAAATGAGAGCTATTAACGACCACCACCAAAGAGGGTTCTAGCTTCCATTGTTCTTGAAATTGCATTGTTTTGAAAGCAGTAGGAAAGTTGTGCTGGTTAAAACCATTTATGGTGTAGAAATTAAGCTCCATTTGTCTAGAGATGAAAGGTCTTGGGTACCTGAAGCTCTACTCTGAGTTATTCTGTCCTGACCATAAAGCTTTGGCCACTTGGTCTCAAAAAAATTTACATCTGTGGTTTATAATCTAATGAAGGAGACCAGCAAAGCCACTGTCCTTCTGTTTTCTTTTTAATCATGAGATGAAGATGATTGTGGGGGTTTTTTGTGGGTTCCGAGGGGGTATTGAATGTTTGGTCATGCTCTTAGAAACCTCATTTTCTTCCTAATCCTGTTGCTCTTCAGAGTCTGGCAGATACCTTCAAAGCTGCACTGTTTCCTTTGTTTCGCTTCCCTGGAGCTTTGCAAAATGGTAACAGTGTTCAAGGCTCCATGCCTCCAATAGGAGGCCCACCTCTTCCCATTGGGGGGGCTCACATCTCACCCCTGCTTTGGAAATGCAGCAATGGCAAGATTTCAGTAAAAAAAATATTTAAATAAATTGTTTGAGTATATAGAGAGATAGATCATATAATTATAAGGAAGAGAAAAAAATCTTAATCTATAAAAGTCTCACAGATACATTAATAAAAGAGGCACACTGACAGAATAATAGGCAAAAGATCTGAAAGGGAAAATGACAAAAGAAGAAATGCAAATGGGATCGATAGATATTTAATGTTGTTAAGAATTTTTAAAAAATGCAAGAGAAAAAAAAACACTGAAAAATATTTTCTCCTATCATGCTGTTAGAAAATCTTTTCTTCCCAATCTCTCTCTCTCTCTCTCTTTTAAGATGATATGCTAGTTCAGTCAAAAGGGACTTTTTACACACTAATAAAAAGTAAATCCACTGAGACAGCATCAACAGAGGGACAATGGGGCAGCATGCATCAAAAGCTTTAGCATGTGTTGAAACACTTAGGCCTATTATCTGCCATTCTAAGAATTAATCCAAGGAACTAAGAGATGCGCAAAAACAAAACAAAGGAAAACTTGACAAATGAGTGTATTTCTCATAGTACTATTCAAAATAGAAAAACTTTAAAAATATCCCAAACATCAAAAGTAGAGAAAAATTGAACTGTAGTGTACCCATGTGATAAATATCATACAATCATCAAGGATCATGTTTTGAAGAATATTTAAAAACACAAGCTAAAAAAATTTTTTAGGTCAAATAACAACTATATACATTGTATGCTACCTAACTTTTTTTTTAAGATTTTATTTATTTATTTGACAGAGAGAGACACAGCGAGAGAGGGAACACAAGCAGGGGGAGTGGGAGAGGGGGAAGCAGGCTCTCCACCGAGCAGGGAGCCCGATGTGGGGCTCGATCCCAGGACCCTGGGATTATGACCTGAGCCGAAGGCAGACGCTTAACGACTGAGCCACCCAGGCACCCCTGTATGCTACCTAACTTTTAACCTATTTTCTGAGTGGTAGAATATTGCGTGATATTTAATATTCTAGATCTTCTGAATTTTTCAAATTTTCACAATGATCTTTTACTCCCAAGAGAAAAAAAATACGTTATTAGTAAAATAGGCACAAAGTGAGAAATTAGGAAGAGGCCAGAGCAGGTCCCACGGTAGCGTGCCCAGCTCCTTCTCTAGACGATCGAAATTTAAACAGTTGCTCCATATTCTGAGTCCTGGGGGTCTGCCGTGCTGCTAATGGTTATGGCCGGGCCATGACTTTGTAAGATAACCAGAGGCTCGAGGAGTTAGTTCTGACAAAGGGTTTCAGGAGAAGGAGAAAAAAATTCACCATTATAAACACTCTAGACTGGAAGCAACCGAAATGTCCCTCAGTAGATGAATGAATAAACAAACTGTGGTACATCCAGACAATGTAATAGTATTCAGCAATAAAAAGAAGTGGACTATCCAAGTGACTTGGAGAAATCTTAAATGCATATTACTAAGTGAAAGAAGCAAATCTGAAAAGCTATATACTGTATGATTCCAATAATAAGACATTCTGGTAAAAAGATCGGCAGTTGCCAGGGGTTGACAGGGGCAGGGAAGGATCAACAAGAGGAGCAGAGAGGACTTTTTGAGCAGTGAAAATACTCTGTATACTATAGTAATGGCTCCATGTCATCATACCTTTGTATGCCAAGACTTAATGTAGACTATAGACTTTGGGTAATTATGATGTGTCAGTGTAGACTCAGCAGTTGTAACAAATGTACCAGTCTGGTGGGGAATATTGATAGTGGGGGAGGCTATGCATGTGTGGAAGAAGGGTTATAGGGGAAATCTCTGTACCTTCCCCTCAGTTTCACTGTGAACCTTAAACTGCTCTAAAAAAAAAATAAAGACTTCACTTAAAACAAAAACAAAAACCCTCTAGGGCTCCAATGTACACAATCAGCAGCTTTAAATATGAACCCATGGCAGAACCGACACCTATAAGACAGACTCCCCTTCCTCACCACTATCCTTCAAGCCACACTTGGACTTTTCATAATGCCTTTTTCCCTAAAGCCTTTCCATGATACTTTATTCTGGTTTCAGTTGCATAAAAATACCCAAGGTTATATATGGGGAGCAAGCAGTGTGAACTTCCCCCAGAGTATGAATAGCTCAGAGACATCTTTTTGGAAGGGAAAGATGGTGAGATCTGCTATAGAAACAGATCTACTCAGCCGCAAAAGAAATTTACCTTAGTGGCCCATATGAAAAAAAAAAAAAAAACTAATCTTTTTATTACAAATAAAAGAAGCCACTAAGTCTCAGCAAACATTTAAGGAAACCAACGGCATGAAAGGCTCTCTAAGGTAAATAGAGCAACTGATTACTAAAGTGCACGCACAGGTTTGAAAAGAGACGGTAGGGCGCCTGGGTGGCTCAGTTGGTGAAGCGACTGCCTTCGGCTCAGGTCGTGATCCTGGAGTCCCGGGATCGAGGCCCACATCGGGCTCCCTGCTCGGCAGGGAGTCTGCTTCTCCCTCTCCCGCTCCCCCCTCTTGTGCTCTCTCTCTCTCTCTCACTCTCTCTCTCAAATAAATAAATAAAATCTTAAAAAAAAAAAAAAAGAAAGAAAAGAGACGGTATCCATCAAAATTGAACAGGATACTTGAACATGGTGCAGAGAACAACTGCAATACTTTGGAAATTAAATACATAATTGTCAAAAGAAAAATCAAACGGGGGGCCAGAAGACAAAGTCACAGAAAGGCTGAGATTTAAAAGAAGGAACAAAAAGGAAAGGAAATGAGAATTTTTTTAAAGGAAAGGAGGAGAAAAACTTAAGCAGAATGGTAGGTCTAACTTCCATCTAGGAATTCTAACACCAATCCCACAGGAGTTCCAGAAGGAGAGAAAAAAATAAGAACTGGAAGGAAGAAAATTAAATAAATTGTAGAAGAAAGCTTCCTAGAGCAGAAGCAAACCCAAGTCTTGGATCCACCCATTACCGAACAAAAAGGCCCACACCTAAACATAATCTTATGAAATTTTGAAACATCAAAGATAAGGAGAAGAACATAAATCTTCTGGGGGGGGGGGGCAAGGGGCAGTTTGAAATATCTGCAGAGGAACTGGCATCCAACCTCTCATCAACTATTCTGGATACTGGAAGATAGTGGAGCAATCCCGGCAAAGTTCTGATAGATTATTTTCAACCTAAATTCTACAGCTAAGCAAACCACTAACCAGGTGTGAGGGTAATATAATGCAAGGATTTTTAAACATGCCAGGATTCAGAAATTTTACTGTCCAGTTACCCTTTCTGAAAAACTTACCTGCCGTTGTATGCCAGCAAAAACTTAAATGAAACAAAAGAAACAGAAGACATGTGGACCAAACCAGAAGTCCAATAAAATAAAATGTCAGGATGACAGCTATGCAGCAGCACTAAACCTAAAATTCACACTGAAACAGGAAGTCGGGAATCCCCTCAACCCACCTTCCCTCCCCTTTAAGGCCATCAACTTAAAAAACAAGATTTATTTCAACAGCAGTGTAATTAAGAAGCTTGATATACTTACTAATTGGATAAATACTTCACATGATTAAAATCTCCATGTCCCAAATCAGACTGCTTTTGTTCAAGTTACAAAAATTACAAACGTAGTACGTGACCTTGAACAGTTCCTTACCTGCTCTTTGGCTCAATTTCCTTGTTTAAAAATGGGTATACACATAATTTCTACTTCATAGGGTCATTACGGGTGTTGAATGAAATAATGCATACAAAATATTTAGTGCTTGGCCCTCAGTAACTTCTACAAAAAGATTTATTTTATTATTATAATATTCATATCAACAAGAAAAAAGAGAGGCCATTAGAGATTTTGGAAAAGATCAAGAAAGCTGTCAAGAAATGTCAAATGTCAAATCAAAGCAAATTAAACCGCAGCGTGATTTTAGCAAGTAAAGTACTATGAAGCGGAAAACAGAGAACTCATTTGACCTTGAAGATTGGATCTTTTCTCCTGTGAGTCCATGAGTTTGGTAATTTAGGATTATTTTTCTTTCTCTACAAGTCTAATCAAACTACTTGGTTCTCCACTGAATAATATTTACATAATTATAATTTCCAATTGCCATTTAATGGTTTTCGATTTTAAGAAACTAATCTATTGTCAAAGCATAGAAAACTTAATTATAGTTACAGATCAGAATACAAATGTAATAAACCTTGATCAAGGAAAAGTAATGACCCAAGTTGGGGGGGGGAGGGGCCAGAGAATAGGGGAAGGAAGTGTCTGTGGTGCATTTTCTCTTCTTAGGTAAAGGGGACTCAAGAAACAATTATAAAGGTAACCAAAAGAAGACATTCTAGACAATAATATAACTTTTAATGATAGAAGAGGAGAGGAACGATGTTCATGTGCTAAATTCTACAACTTCCCAAACCAACTTAGTTCTTGGGAGTAGGCCCCAGGGAAGGCAGGAGGATAACTTTACTTTTTTTTTTTTTAATGCCTTGATGTTATTTGAAAACTTTCTTGTATGTTTGAATTACTTACATTATTCAGTAAATCAAAAAGCACTGATTCCACGAGTCCATAAATAGCTACAGAATACATACTCCATGCCAGGCCTTGTTTTTAGACTCTGGGAATCACAAGATAAAGTCTTTCCCTCAACAAGCTAACATTCTAGTGAGAAAATTAACAGTAAATACAGAAGCAATTTGATGAATAAGCAAAATTTAGAGGGTGATTGCAATGAAGAAAATGGAGTAATATGATACAGGGTGTCTACAAGGGGGCAGGTGAAATCTCCTTAACTAGGGTATTCGGAGAGGGCCTCTGGGAAGAATGATTTGAACTGAGATGTGAGCAGCCGTGCAAATGTGTGGGGGAGTGTCACATTCAAAGGCCTGAGACTGGAAGGAGTGTGGCATGCAGACCTGAAAGAAGGCCAGCTGGTTGGAACTAAAGTTGGAAAGTTCCCATTAGAAAGTCAGAAAGTTGCACGATTTTTCTCCAGAAACATTCAGCTATTCAAATGCTGACATGGAGCGGATTGATGATTGGATTTGACCTGGTCAAGATTACTGTCAGCAAAGAGGAAGGGGGAGGGGGTAAGGGAGGTACAAGGCCTTGCAAAGGAGAAATTGTAGTGCTATGTCACGATTAAATGGTGTTTCGGAAGATGGTTGCAACAATACCCCCTCCCCATGCACATGCTCTTTTGCGGTGTGATCTTGCCACTCCCCCGCCAAGGGGTGGAGTCTATTTACCCTTCGCTGCGGATCTGGGCTCACCATATATTTTGCTTGGACTAACAGAATGCAGCAGAAGTGCTGCTGTGTACCATCTGCAGCTTCTAGCTTTGCCAAGTACAATACTCACTCTTGACATCCACTGCCATGTAAAGAAGCCCAAGATAGACCGTGGAGGCAACACTGCATGAACTGAGAGCAAGTGAGACAGAGCAAGAGAGAGATCCCAGCCATCACCACCAAGGTTCCAGATCTGTGATGAAGCCATCTTGGACACTCCAATCCCAGCCACCATCTGACTACAACAACCTCGGAGGGATGCCCGCTGATGCCACGTGGAGCAGAAAACCCATCCAGCCAAGCCTTGCTCAAACTTCTGGCCTACAGAATTATGAACAAATAAAATATTTGCTGTTTTGAACCACTGAGCTCTGTGGTGATTTGTTATACAGCATTCGGTAAATCAGGAAGCGCTCCCTCAGCTTGTTGCCATCATCTACTGAAAGGAAATGAAGATTTTTTTTGGGGGGGGGGTGTTAATACTAGTGAAATACCACAGAGCCAATAGTGTTTGTTGGAGCTGAAGCTTTCCTGAGGATGAGGAATTTCTGAAGTGGGAGTACTACTGTGGAGGGTTAGTTAGAAAGACAGGAGGTGATGCCAAAGAGTGGAAAACTCGAAATCTATCAGATACTGCTGTTATAACTGATGACAAGGCCATGGGTGTGACCATAGGGGCATTGTCGAGCTGAGGAGCCAGGAGGATCAAGGAACAGAGAGGCCAGGGTGTCAAACGGTCATCTGCATAGATGTAAAGGTTGCCAAGAACATCGACAAGGAAACAGCTTAATATAATGTTTAAGTGCACACGCTCTGGAGCCAGACTGCATTTCCAGCCCTGACTCCATCACTAACTGTGCATGATGCTAGGCAAAGTATATTACTCTGTGCCTCTCAGTTTACTCATCTGTAAAATGAGGGTGGGAATCATACCTGTCTCAGAGCATTATAGAAATTAAATAAAATAAAGCTTTCAGAGGGTGTAGAAGAGTTCCAGGAGAAGAGAGAAACTCGAGTGTTGTCATTGTCATTATCACTGGCAGGAGAGACAACAGCAAAGCAGGTGCAGGAGGCCCCCGGGACTGAGGTCAGTGATTGACAACAAGGTGGGGCAGCAGGTGGCAACATCTGATGATGTGCTTCAAAGGGGCTCAGGGCTTTGAAGTTGGAAGCAAGAGCAACGATTAATTAGAAGTAGCAAAGGCAAGTAAGGAAGAGATTTGCCCTTTTTCCAGGCTTTAAGGTCCATGGGGTATGAAATCAAAAGTCTCTCCTTGAGAGGACTGCTGAGGAAGCAGGGTCCTCAGGGAGAGCCAGGTTCTAGCCAGAGTGAGAAGGTAAAGGGAACATCCAGGCCAGGGGAAGAGAATGTGTGTGTGCCGATGACAGAATGCCAGCCTCGGGGCTCCAAAGGGCATAGGAGAAGGGCTGGCACAGATGAAGAGAAATGGAAGAAGGGTCGGGTTTCAGGATGTACAGAGTAGTGCAGGAAGAAGGGAACGTGCGTTGAGGGCTTATCTGATGGGGATTAAAAATTAAGGCAAAAAATATTCATGACCCACACAAGGCTGGTCCAGGAAGTCTCTCAGGAAGGAATGTGGGAAAACCCAGAGCCGGTTGTCCATCCTGGCTCAAGGTGGTATGTGGGTATGTGGGTCTAGGGGGTGGCAGGGGCCTCCTCAGAGCTGTTCTGCTGGACAACTCACTTCCCTATGCAAGTTTTTAAATGTACAGGGTATGGTGAAGGGGGTATTGTTCCCTTCTAACCCTAGCTGGAAGAGTGAAGAATTAGAACGTCCCATCTGTGATCCATTCATGGAAACCTAAGGGGTAATTATTTCTCTTTCCAGGGCAGAGAGGCTGGGCCAGCCGCCTCTGGGTGATTAAAGGGTACCAGGGGCTTGACATCATGCATGGGAAAAGGAAGGACCCTTACTAGCGTTTATAGTATGTCTTAGCCCATTTGAGCTTCTCTAACAAAAATACCATAGACTGGGTGGCTTACAAACTTTTATTTCTCACCGTTCCAGGAATCTCAGATGTGGGCAGCAACAGATTCAATGTCTACTGAAGGATCATTCCCGGTTTGTAGATAGCCACCATCCTTACTGCGTCTTCATGTGGCGAAAGAGGCGAGGAAGCTCTTGGAGATCTCATTGATAAGGGCATTTATCCTCATTTCTTACCCCTTCCCTCACCCTTCCTGCTCCAGTCACATTGGTCTCCGGTCCTTGCCCGCACCAAGCACACTCCCACCACAGGGCCCTTGCTCCTACTGTTTCCTTGTCTCTGAAGTATGCACATGGTTCGTTTCTGCATTCCTTCAACTGTACTTACCCCCTGGTTAGAGATGACTTCCCTGAGCCCTTCCCACATAAAATAGAACTGCCGTCCACACAAAGGCTTTCCATCTCTTTATCCTGCTTTATTTTTCTCCATTACACTTTTCATTATCTAATGTACTCTATTCATCTTTTGGGGTTTTGTTCCCTGCCTTATCACAGGCACCTACAACTGTTTCTGTAACAAAAATATTTGTTGAACAAATGAATGAATTTGTACTCTCATTTCAACACATTCTCTGTGCTTGACCTTAAGTATGAGACTTAAATTCTCTAAAGTCTCATTTCCATAAAATGGTGATATCAAAACACCTATCTCATACTGTTTTTGCTAAATTAGGTGACATAATATGTGTGAAGTCTCTTCCACTGTGCCAGAATTCTATAGGAGCTAAATAAACACTTGTTGCCATTGTTGTGGTTATATCATTAGTTAATGCTACCATAGCAAACTGTGGCCAAGAATTTAGTTTCAGTGTCCCCAGAAAACCCTCCGGACCCACTTCTAGAAGCTTTAGGGACCAACCACGATCTCCGCGCTTGCCCTGTCCTGGCAGATCCCCCCTCCCGGCATCCCCCCACCAGACTCAGGCTCACGTACCTGCCAGAGCCCTTTGTAGAAGTACTACTTTGTCTCGGGGAGAAAATAGCTCACCCATGTGACACCAATTCCATCTTCCAGGACACCAGGGTGGTATTCTGTGCAACGAAAGTAATTTACTAAATGGTCCTCTGGTGCCGTTGAAAAGTGAATTCATTTGGCACAGGTCACAAGTTTATTTCCAGAGAGCAGTTTCCTCCCTGCCAGAGCAGGCCCAAGTCTGATGGAAAATTGAAGTGCAGCGTGGAGGGTCCACGCAACAGTGGCTCGGGAGCCAGTCAAGGGAGAGAAACAGGAGGAGCAGTGATGACTGTGAGAAAGCCAAGTTGTTCTCCGTCTTGCTCTTGTCCCAAGAGCAAGAGAACAACAAGACGGAGAACAACAAGACTGTAACTTGTTGTCCAGAGGGACCCAAAGATGGGGGGGGGGGCGGTTAGTACCATGGGGAAGGCATATGGGAGGAGAAGAGGACAGAGCCAGCATCAGACACCGCGGTCAGACCCAGCTGTCCAAATACGCAATAAACCCAAACCTGACCGGTGTTGAGAGAGAGAGAGTTATGGTAGAGAGAATACAATGTTCTTCCCCACATTCTTAGAAGGTGGTTGGGAATCCCAGCCCAGACGTAGATAAATTATAGCCTGGAGTGATTACCAGGCCTGCAGAGCCATCAACAATAACAAATTCTCACGTCAAGTTCTCTCTCTCTCTCTCTCTCTCTCTCTCTCTCCTCTCATTTCTGTTTTAAAAAGATCTCCTTTTCACATCTGTGTGTGCACTCCATGGCTGTTCTTCTCAGATAAGTAACAGCGTTTCTCACCAGACCTGGATTTAGAATCTGCCCTTTTTGAACATTCAGAAATCACTCTAAAATGTCACACAAAGCAAGGCTATTTGAGGAGATCTCTACAGCACACACAGGGAAGGCAAGTGAGATTCACCGCCCCTCTTCCCAGATTTGCATCAAGAGCTGCCTCAGATCAGAAAGAAACCCAGCGGGCGACAGTATTCAGTGATGGGAAATGCCTGTTTAACAGATTATTGTAGACCTTTAAAGTGCATTTGGATGGTGTAGGCAAACAGATGACAGCCTATATCCTCGTTTTACTTGCTGGTCATTTTCTTCAGCCCCTCTCCACTTTTCGCTTGCCTTCTAGAAATCTCAGCGCCAATGCTTTCGTTTTAAGGAACCAGCTCAAAATTGTACAACACTGGTTCTATAGGATGTTAATAAGTGGTTTGCGAAAAAATAATTTTTTGGTCAATTTAACTTGGTAAATTCTAGGTTGAAAAAAAGTTAACCAGGTGTCTTTTCTGAGGACTTTTTAGTACCTTTAATACATGAGTTGTGGATCTCAAATACATGGACATAGCATGTGATGTTCTCCAAACTTACTTGATAATAGAAACTTTTTACAGGGAGCATCCTATAGGGGCATTCCGGCAGAGAGCTCATTTTAAGAAATGCTGATTAAGGGGCGCCTGGGTGGCTCAGTCGTTAAGTGTCTGCCTTCAGCTCAGGTCATGATCCCGGAGTCCTGGGATCGAGCCCCGCATCGAGCCCTGCATCGAGCCCCGCATCGAGCCCTGCATCGAGCCCCGCATCGAGCCCCGCATTGAGCCCCGCATTGAGCCCCGCATCGAGCCCCGCATCGAGCCCCGCATCGAGCCCCGCATCGGGCTCCCTGCTCGGCGGGAAGCCTGCTTCTCTCTCTCTCACTCCCCCTGCTTGTGTTCCTTCTCTCACTGTGTCTCTCTCTATCAAATAAATAAAATCTTTAAAAAAAAAAAAAAGAAATGCTGATTAAATCTTTTTCTTTTATTGGCCCAAAGAAACATTAATGGATTCTGCAAAGGTGATATTCTAATCAGCAGTATTTTTAAGGTCAGGACCTATGTACTGGGCATTTTTTAAAATGTTGGTTTAATGTTTGGTACACACGTCAGTTCATAATATGGAAATCTCAACCTCACAATAGTGGAATTATCGTGAACTCAAGCCTTCGTTGAATGCAGACAGCCTGGCATAGTGATGCAGGCCACAGACTCTGGAGCCAGACTTCTTGAGTTTGAATCTCAGTTTTAATCCCATTTGTTACCTGTGCAGCCTTGTGTTAGATACTTAACCCCTCTGCACCACAGTTATGCTTCCCCATATGTATAATGAGGATGATAGTAATAACAGTACCTACTTCACAGAATTGCTTGAAATTTAATGAGTTAACAATTGATAAAATAGAATGGGAAATACTGAGCTTTTGAGAAGGAATATGTGATATAAATCATTTCAACCTCTCAAGAACAAAATGGTACGCATACCCTTTGATCCAATAAGATGCATCCCATGCCCTTCCCCATCTGAGAACTTTCCTGTTTTCATTGTGAGAGAAACAGAGAAACAAAGGAGATTAAGTTCGACATTAACAAAAATGTGTTGACTGAAAAATTAGACGATATTCAGGTGTAGAATGAGAGGTTATTCGGTTTGGGAAATTTTAGACAAAATATCAGACATGGACTAAATACAACTTAGCCCAAATCCACCAAGTCTCTGGGCCTGGGAACGTTGACATTCTATGGAGGAGGGTAAACAGACAAGGATGTCTGGGTGTCTTTGTATATTCTGAGCAATGACATTTGAAGATTTTGCTATTTTTTATTTTTATTTTTTTTAAAGATTTTATTTATTTATTTGACAGAGAGAGACACAGTGAGAGAGGGAACACAAGCAGGGGGAGTGGGAGAGGGAGGGCTTCCCGCCGAGCAGGGAGCCCGATGCAGGGTTTGATCCCAGGACCCTGGAATCATGACCTGAGCCGAAGGCAGACTCTTAACGACTGAGCCACCCAGGTGCCCCGAAGATTTTGCTATTTTTAATTGCTGAATTAAAAAGATAACTATTTGAGTGTCTTAAAACCACACTCATATCCCTGTCATGAACCTTTCATTAGCAAACAGATTTTCAGCATATGACTAGATTTAAAGAAGCTTTTGGAGGGCATCAGTGGTTATACATTGAGCGATCCATGTCCCCCCACAGGGCCCTTCTTCCCAGTCCCCCAACCCTGACCTGCACCTTCATTCCCACCCTCTCCTGGTCTATCCCGTCCTCCCATCAGCACAAACACAGGAATCTACCTTAAAACAAGCCTTCAAAACTCCACTGAGAACTCCCCCCTCAGAGTCTCCCAAGCTGATTTCAACTTTCCTTAAAATAAGTTTCTACCCTTAAAGACATGACTGAAAATCTTTCAGGTTCTCTATCCTTGGTTGGGGAAAGGCACTTTATATCACACAGGTCCTAGTGAGGCTGGAGCTCCAAAGGAAGCCTATGAACTCACTTTAGACCTAGTATCCTTGTTATTTCAAAAGTGAGCATGTGTGCATTGTGGCTCGTTCACTTCCTCCTGCTGGGTCTATCCTTGGCCTTTGTCCGTGCAGCTCTGAGCCATGCAGACCAACTCTGTGGCCTGCATCACCACTCCCAGTTAGCTCTTGGCTGGGTTTGGCCAAGGGAGGCACCTCAAGATGAGGCAAGAGGAAAGAGAAGACAGGACATTTCTTTCCTGCTCCCTTCCTGCTCTGGACCATTTGATCTGCCAGTGGCTGCAGGCTTCCCTGACTTCCGCTTGTGCTGGACTGAAGGAATGGACTTTGTAACACCCCTTGTCCCTTCAGGCCTGGGACGGTAATGGCTCCCACCACTGGTAATCCCTGGGTACCTCACCACCCCTCATTGTTCCCTTTGCCCTCTCCACACCCCTGTAAGCAGCCTCTTATTTGCCATCCCTTGAACCGTGTGAATTGGATTTTGTTCTTTGCTAAGCTCCTGACTGACACAGAGCCCTAGTAAAAATATAATAATTTTACGTAAATAATGATCAATGTGATTGTTAAACAAAAAGTAGCATATTTGCAAATTCAGATAACCTCAAAGACAAGGAACAATCAGTTCTTGCTTCCACTCAGCTCTGCCACCCTGGTGGGTGAGGGACCCTCCTGCAGCAAGTTATGCCTACCACAGATGTCTTAGTTCTTTCGGGAGCTGTAAGTAATATTCATGATTCCTAAATGACTGAAGTACTTCAAACATGGTACGCACTTACCACTTATAATTAGAAGCCATTTCAAAACGTATAAAGTAATATTCTCTTTAAAAAAAAAAAAAAGAAGTTTATGTAGACATTTTTAATTTAGAGTCTCACAAAGTTAATCCACTTGAGCACACACCCTGGGTCCCTTGCCCCTGTCCTCCCACTCCCTAGATCTACTCCAGATCTCTTCATGCCTGACTCTTTTTTTGTCGTTTAGACCTCAACTTAATGATGACCCACTTAGAGAGGGCTTAAGTAGGCACCAGTCTTCCATCCCAGCATCCTAATTTCAATACTATTCATAACAACTTTTACTATTTGGTATTTTTGCTGCTATTTCCTTGTGCACCTTCTCCTCCATTAGAATATAAGCTCCACTGCAGCTAAGACCTTGTCTGTCTTATTCACCGATACATCTTTTGGCACTTAGCCCATAGTGGGTGCTCAAAAAATACTACGAGTTAATGAATGAATTGGCATTTTACGAGAGATAAATGGGTTAAAATGCTATTCCTGCTCTCAAGTAACTTATAAATGAGAGAAAGAAACACACCTAGAAATTTATAATAGAAGAAAGTGCTGTGATAGAGGAGAACCCCACTTTCAGCTATAGCAGATTATTGTATAGAAAGCAATCATCCCACTGAACAAATTAAAAAAGTGTGATAAAACGAAAAAGTCTCCCTTTAAAGACTTTGGGAACTCTCAGGGAAGCCAGAATTTGCATGGCCAGGAGCCCAGAGAAAGGAGAGTCACAGAGGTGAGCCCAGCATTCTGTACCTCATATCTCTTCAGGGCATTTGCTGATCCATACGTGGCATGACTGGAAAGGCTGAGAAGCCGAGCAGAAAGCAACTCCTAAGAGGCAAAAAAGCTAAGCAGAGCTTTTATCATCTCACAGAGACATGGAGACAAAACTTGGAGTTCAAGGCCAGCAAGACAACCAGGACTTAAAGAGCCAAGATCCAGGAAAGGAGGAGAGCTGAGAGTGGGGAACCCAAGCAATCAGAGCAGCATTTCCCCCTGTGGCAGTTGCGGCCTCATGAGGAGCAGCCATGAAGAAGCAGCCAGTGGCCTCTAAGTCTATGAAAAGCTGAGCAGAACTGCCAGCAGTGTCCTGGTGCTGGGAGATTTTTAATATTCCCTCTGGAGGAAGAAATTTCCATATGTAACCTCTGCAGGTTTTTACATACATGGCTAGGATTTAATAAAATGTTACCAGATATCCAAAAGAGATGACCAAGAGGGGGGAAAAAAGACAATAGAAACAGACCCTCAAGAGATTCAAGGAGTTATTTAAATACTTAAAACCCCAATGATTTATAGATTAATGAAAATAAATGGTAAGATAATTATAATCTATAAAAAAGAATCAAACCTAAGTTCTAAAACTCGTATCAGAAATTGAGAACTCAATAAATAGATTTGATAGAAGATTAGACACAGCTGGAAAGGGGACTAGTAATCTGGAAGATAGATTAGTGGGAATTAACCAGAGTGACTCACAGAGAAGGAGGAGGTAAACTACAGAGAAAGACATAGGGGACCCTGTAGAATTATATAGAATTAGAGTCCCGAGGAGGAGCAGGGGGAAAAAAGGAAGGCAGAACAATATTTGAGGAAATAACAACCAAGCATTTACCAAAGCCGACAGAATACATCAAGCCACAGATTCAAGAAGTCCTTCAAGCCCCAAGCAGGATAAATACAAAGAAAAACATACGAACCCCCACCATTGAAAACCAAATGCAAAGAGAAAAACCTCGGAGATAAATACAAATTGGTATAGTTACATAAAGGAGAGAATAATTTTGCTTCCAGGATCAGAGAAAGATTCAGAAAGAAGGCAACAATTCAGGCGGCACTTGGCTGGCTCAGTTGGTGGAGCATGTGACTCTCGATCTCAGGGTTGTGAATCTACACCGCACATTAGGTGTAGAGATTACGTAAAAATGAAATCTTTTTTTTTTTAAAGGCAACAATTCCTTTATTCATGCACTCAACTAGAAGAATTAACACATATCTATCACTGAGTTGAATCCTAAAAAAATAAAAATAAAAATGACATACACCCTGCTTTCTAGGAGCTCAAGTTGATGTGCAGGAGGGACAGAAATGTAAACAAGGTCTCCATAAAACCTGCCAAGAGGGATTGTTTTTTTAAGCCTGAAATTAAAAACGGTGCCTGGGGCAGGCGGGGGTGAGGGACTAGGGGAAGTTGCAGGGCAGTGTATGTTGTCTTGCTGGAGGCTCTAGGGGTGAAAACAACCCAAGCAAGGACAGGGGGTCTAAGCGAGTATCTCACTGAACAGTAGTGAGCTGTTCTCTTGGGGTTCAGTGTGGGGAGATGGGAGGGAATTGCAGAAAATGAGGTGGAAAGTTAGATTTGAAGCAGATTCAGTAGGCAGTGGTTGAGCATGAGTTCGTTAAGCAGAAGAAAGGCATCATCTAAGTCATTCTTTAGGAAGAGCACCGGGGTGGGTTACATGAAGAGTATTTTTGGGAGAGAATCGTGGTAGCTCATGAGACCAATTAGACAATCATTAGTTGCCATGACCCAGGCAGGCGCAAGAGCGTGTGACCTGAGCTAGGACAGCAGAAATAGAAATGGGAACCTGAGAGAGTATTCTCTAAACATTTCAAAGTCTGAATCAACAGGACTTGGCCACCGTTGACTGTAGGAAACAAAAAAATAAGTCAAGGTTGATTCAGGTATGCAGAGAGATGTCAATGGTATTCGTGCAAATATTGCCAGGGGATCTATCATGAGGTCACTTTTAGCTTGTTGAGTTAGAAATATCAATCAGACTTTTTTGAAATGTTTATCAGGGAGCTAAAAAGTTCAGTCTGGAGCCCAGAAGCAAGATCAGGAGCTGACACCAAGCTGTATGGACCCAGAAGGGAAAGCCCAGCCGAGCAAGAGCCAAGAAGAGACCAGTGACTCCAAAGTGTACACATCTTGGTAAATAGAAATTATTCTAACAAAATATTCTTGGGTTTCTTATCCTGAGATAAATGAAAATATATTAATTGAAAAAAATCATTAGGATGTTCATTACACAGGAAAACTATTTGAGAAACAGATCTATTATCCTTCATATTTTAAGTTTTCCTTGGCCTTTGCTAAGTTGCATCCCAATTTTTTCTGCTTAGACAGGAGAAACACTAATGATGAGAGCTGTAGTTAAAAGTGCTTTCCAAGTTGGCTGGTTACAAGCTTCAGTATAAATAATATCAGAGGCAAGGGGCAAGGGGTGGTCTAAAGACTATGTCTGTATCATATTTTTAAATACTACACATAGGAGGGGGAGATGAACCATGAGAGACTATGGACTCTGAGAAACAAACTGAGGGTTCTAGAAGGGAGGGGGGTATGGGGATGGGTTAGCCTGGTGATGGGTATTAAAGAGGGCACGTACAGCATGGAGCACTGGGTGTTATACACAAACAAGGAATCATGGAACACTACATCAAAACTAATGATGTAATGTATGGTGAGTAATATAACATAATAAAATAAATAAATAAATAAATAAATAAATAAATAAATAAATAAATAAATAAAATACTACACATCACATTGAGGAAAAACACCACTTAAAACTGAAATAACGTGTCTGGTTTTGTGCCAGTACCATGCTGTCTTGATGATGCCAGCTTTGTAATAGAGCTGGAAGTCTGGAATTGTGATGCTGCCAGCTTTGCTTTTCTTTTTCAACATTCCTCTGGCTATGCGGGGTCTTTTCTGGTTCCATACAAATTTTAGGATTATTTGTTCCATTTCTTTGAAAAAAGTGGATGGTATTTTGATGGGGATTGCATTGAATGTGTAGATTGCTCTAGGTAGCATTGACATCTTCACAGTATTATGTTGAGCGAAATAAGTCAAACAGAGAAAGACATGTATCATATGATCTCACTGATATGAGGAATTCTTAATCTCAGGAAACAAACTGAGGGTTGCTGGAGTGGGGGGTGGGGTGGGAGGGATGGGGTGACTGGGTGATAGACACTGGGGAGGGTATGTGCTCTGGTAAGCGCTGTAAATTGTGCAAGACTGTTGAATCTCAGATCTCTACCTCTGAAACAAATAATGCAATATATGTTAAGAAAAAAAAAAGAAGAAGAAGAAGGTAGCAGGAGGGGAAGAATGAAGCGGGGGAAATCGGAGGGGTAGACAAACCATGAGAGACGATGGACTCTGAAAAACAAACTGAGGGTTCTAGAGGGGAGGGGGGTGGGGGGATGGGTTAGCCTGGTGGTGGGTATTGAGGAGGGCGCATTCTGCATGGAGCACTGGGTGTTATGCACAAACAATGAATCATGGAACACTACATCTAAAACTAATGATGTAATGTATGGGGATTAACATAAGAATAAAAAAAAATTTAAAAAAAAACTGAAATAACGTTTCCATAATATTAACCAATTACTTTGATTTGAATACACACACACACACACACACATTGTCTACTGTCACTAGGGAAATTTTTCTCTGCTATCAGTTTCTCTAATTCCAGATAAGATGTACGGATAAGAATGTAACTTTGTCAGTGAGATTAAAACGTATTTTTGCAGCCCCCAAATTATCACAGAACACTAAAGTTCAGGTCAAGAACAGCAAACTTCCTTCTGCTGCAAAAATTCTCTCACAGGCTTACACCGGATACGGTTTGAACTTTGGTGTTTTTCAGCTACTGTGGTTTATTTCTTGAAAAGTCTGTTGATCTGTTTCAAATCCCCTGAGGACTAGAGAGAGAGGCGACCTCAGTTAATATTTACACATTTGGTCTTTGGAGATGACTGCCCCAAATTACTTTCCTATACCCCTAAAAACTAGTGTCCTGTAGTAGCTACTCCACAGTGGGTCTAATTAGAGAGCAAAACAATGAATAATCGCTGACTTCCTCCTACGTGTTCGACTGCTTCATGTGACAAGGAGCAGAGAGGCAATGGGAGAGATGAGCTCTGAAGCAAATAAAGATAGAAGTTATTAAAGAAACTAACTAAAAATAGCAAGACATTATAGTCAAGGACTTGAGCAGCACCAAGTAATAAACACTGTAGGATATTTTGTAAAGGAGTAATGTGTGTGGACTATACAACCTGGAAGATCCCATGAAGGAAGGAGAATTTAACCCTGGAAACACTAGTATGTCTCTTGCACTCTCTTTGGTCTGGGTGTACCATCTGTGTGTTTTTTTTTTTTTAAGATTTTATTTGATTCTTTGAGAGAGAGAGAGCGCGCTCACACACGCAAGACGGGGAAGGGAGAGGGACCAGCAGACTCCGAGCTCAGCCCCGAGCCCAACACAGGGCTCATCTCACGACCCTGAGATCATAACCTGAGCCGAAATCAAGAGTCAGATGCTTAACCAATTGAGCCACCCAGGCACCCCCCCATCTGTGTTTAATTTGCCAAGCAGCCAAGGAAGATTGTAGTTATCATGGACCTGGTATTTAGACCCAGCTGAATCTACTGAAAATTCAAACCCTTTTCTGCCCATACTAGAGTAGCCACAACTTCCCTCACTCCCAAGCCCACGTTTGAGCTGCCTGCCCCTATCTTACACGCACACGTGAGCTTGCATGAGGAAGTACAGCAAGGAGATGGGGGTGAAGTTCCCTCCAGGCTGCACATCTACAGCCTTATGTGAACAGTGCTATCGCAGAGTGATTACATGCCAATCTCAGGCCAAATGGCAGCATGATGGAAGTGGGTCCCAAGAGCCTCTCGTTCCTCACCCCTTCCTTTTACTTTCGTTTAGCTTCTCTCTGGAGTTTTTCCCCTGTAGATTTAATCTCATAGGTTAGCATTCACCAAACATTTAAGGTAGAATGTGTGCACCCAATGAAGGGACTGCCTAGAAGTCTACAATCTAACAAGGGAGCAGACAGAAAATTCTAAGGCTGATAGGCAGTACAGTGTGCTAGAATTGTGTACAGACAACGCTATAGGATGATATAAACATTAAATCTCCAGATACAGAAATTTTTTAAAAGACTTGTCCTCCACCAAGAGCTGCAGGGTCGATAGGAGGGGAGCGTTCATCGGCCATTTCCTTAACATATAAAATTTACAAGAGAACTCATCTGAGAATTACCTTGGGTCAGCAGCGGAAGGAAACCTGGATGCCTCTTAAGGGAGAGGAGAGCTCCTTAGATTCAATATGAGAGGGAAGGGTAAACCTTAGAGCTGTAAAAAATTAAAAAATAAATCTAAAAGGGAGAAGGGGTATTGATGACATATGCTTGAAGGAAGTCCCAGCGTTTGCCCAATAAAACTACCACGCGTTGTCATTTCACTGAGACCGTACCTCTCTTTCTCTAACTCCTGATGTGTAATGTCCTCTTATCAAAGCAGGGGCTGGTTTCTGCATTAAGGATCACTAAGGGGAGAGAAATCAATTAGGAGGTAAGAGGAGGACTTTAGGTAGAAAGTGGCATCTTAACCCAGCCCAGTGAGGGAAGAAAGGAGAAACTCAGAGGTGGAAGAGAGAAAAAATTTCTAACAGAAGATGCTCAACTAATAGCTAGAAACTAGGAACTGTGAAGATTGAGGCTTCTTAAAAGAAGGCAGGTCCAGCAATATAGTCAACTCTGACGTTCGGAAGTATGATTCATAAGCAAGTCAGATTTGTCCTTTCAACAGATGAGGTTTAAATGACTTCTAAGTCCTCACCACTCAAAGCATGTTCCAGAGACTAACAACATCAGTATCACCTGAGAACGCATTAAAAATACAGACTCTCGTGCCCCGTCCAACAAATACTGACTCAGAATCTGCATTTTTAACAAGATATCCAAGGGATTCACAAGCATGTTAAAGTGTGAGAAATACTGACCTGAGTGCCAAGCACTGACTATATGTACACATACAAATGGAAACCGGGAGATCTGCCTGAGCAGACCCTTCTGAGCTGCTGAGGAAGAACTGGCCCGAAGCTTGTTCTGCTCCTCTCCCAATCTAGAGAATTCTCAAGTGGCCAATGCCTCCCCGCCCGGCACCTATTTGCCTCAGTGGTGGCCATTGGCTGCCACAGCTGCTTTAGAATTCAAGACAGCCCGCACTTCAACCACTAAGACAGGAGGAAAGATGCAGAATTAGAACTCAATACATTTTTCTCATAGAACAATGTTTGTTATGTGTTGTTACGTGTTGGCATTATTTATACTTCCAAATTAGTTTGTACAAATTATTTATAATTCCAAAAAGATCTGCAACAACTTGAATCAACAGAGATATATTCAATAAGACTATTCAAATGCAAAAGAAAAGTCAGACATCGGGTAAGGAAAAGAAGAAGCAAAAGGAAAGCACGTCTGATATCACAGTTATTTAGACTAAGCAATAGTTGTAGCTTTGAGGTTCCTGGTAGCCAAAGCAATAAAAGAAACAAGATGAGTTATGAAATTCTGGTTATCTGAAACATACCACTCAAGGCAGGTAAGAGATACCTCAATATCAATGTCAGGAGGAAGAAGTTAAGTTATTTAGAGAAAGAAAGATTAAAGAAACAAGTCTGGCCCCAAATCTTCAGACAAAACAAAAGACTTCAGATGGGGTTTCAAGAGTAAATGTTTTGTGGGACGCCTGGGTGGCTCAGTCAGTTAAGTGTCTGCCTTCGACTCAGGTCATAATCCCAGGGTCCTGGGATCGAGTCCTGCATCGGGCTCTTTGCTCAGCGGGGAGCTGCTTCTCCCTCTGCCCCTTCCCCTGCTTGTGTGCTCTCTCTCTGACAAATAAATAAGAAATTTAAAGAAGAGAGGGAGAAAATGTTTTACATTTTACATACATCCTTCAAACTCCATCTAAAACTCTTCAGGACAGGAAATACGTTTCCTAATTCTTTTGCCCCCTGCCAAGGCAGAGTACAACCTGCAAATTCAATCCTGGTGAAAATATCTGTCCTTCTTTTCCTCTCCCTTACAGACTAAAACTTTAAAGCACTCAGATTTTCAAAGCACTTTCAAGTGTTATATCTTATTTGACCTTTACAACACTCTCTGAGACTATTCCCTCCGCTGCGCTATGAGGAAAGCAGGTCCAGGAAGCTTATGTCACTTGCCCAATATCAGCCCCAGCAGTTAACCTGGAATCCATATCCCCAACACCCAGTCTGGTGTGCTTGACACCTACAACAAGTTCCCCATTCTTGGAAGTCAAGATTTCATCCCAGGAACCAGTCCAAAAATCTCATTTCCAGCTACCAAATGGCAGATTCAGAGGGGAAGTAACTCTTTAAGAGGAAGATGGATCTGTAGTATATTGCAAGACCAGTGACTGCTTGCACTTGGGGAGCTCATTCTTAAAAAAGTCAGTGGGAGAGGGTTCTCCATCAAAAAAAAATGCCTACATCCAAGTACTTGATAGCTCCAGCTGAAACTCTAAGAGGTTTTAAAGTCTAAAATGACTCTGAGAAGGGGAAGGAAAAATGTAAGTCTACCATAATCAAAGAGAAACAGCCAAGATGAATGAAAGGGACCTCACTGGGATGGGCCTTTCAGCAACAAGCTTGTCTGGCCAGAATTTAATTCGAGAAAAGGTGTCATCATCAAAACTGAAATCACAGAAAAACAACGTGAAGATAAACCATGTAGTGGGGACAGGCTGAGCACACAGAGGATGACCACAGAGACTCGGCATACAAATAATGCTGTCTGCACGGCAGGGAGTGCCCCAGCACCTCTCACTTCCAAAAGGAAACTCTCAGAATCAACCTGCCAAGAAAACCAGCCAAGAGCGAAAAACTCTCTGGTTCCTTCTCTCCTCACCAGTAATCCACCACTCAGGGAAACAAATTGGAAACCTGGGGCTCTGAACAACAGATATCAGCCCAAGACACTGCTTTGTGATAAAATTAATCTACTCTGTGCTCTGTTTAGTAACCAATAACGCTTCTCTTTTTGTTGCTGTGACCAGGAAGCTCAGAGCCAAATGTGTAGCCTGCCTCTAGCAAGGATTCAGGACCAAATGGTGTTTATTTCTTTGTGGCTTTGTTTTTACATTTACTTCCTACACCATTTTATCCAGTGGCTGACATTCAGTTGGCTTTGGAATGAGGTGGGATAAAGATGATAAATGGTAGGAAGGAAGGAAGGAAGGAAGGAAGGAAGGAAGGAAGGAAGGAAGG
>NC_058403.1:116918087-116959909 GCF_002201575.2 Neomonachus schauinslandi
AGGAAGGAAGGAAGGAAGGAAGGAAGGAAGGAAGGAAGGAAGGAAGGGAGGGAGGGAGGGAGGGAGGGACGGAGGGAGGGAGGGAGAGAGGCCCATGATTGTGTGTGCGAGAGGTAGAGAGTGAGAAAGAGCGATGAGGGAAGAGCAAGAGCGTATGTGCGCATGAAGAATTCAGGTGCATCATTGTGGGTAACAATAAGAACGTCCTAGCACCTGTCAAGAGTCTTACATGAGTCCCACAGGACCCTACTGGCAAAGACAATGACTGACCAATCCACTAACTTATTGGGCAGGAGATCAAAACTAAAACAGCTGATATCATTGTCCCTGCCTGTAATACCCATGGCCATCATTCCTGAGAACCACACACTGTGTACTTTACCATGATGTCCTTTTGTATTTAGGAGTAATTTACATACAGTAAAATGCACAGATCTTAAATATTCAGCTCAATGAGGGTGTTTTTATGTTTATTTTCTTTCTGAAGTATAATTAACATGCAGTGTTGTATTAGTTTCAGGTGTACAATACAGTGATTCAACAATTCCATACATTAGAGTTTTGACAGTTATGCACACTTACATAACTCTCAGTCTAGTGGAGACAGAGACCATGTTCGTCATCCTACAAAGTTCCTTTGTCCCACTTTCCACTCAGTTCCCTTCCACAAAGACAATTGTTTGATTTCTATCACTGTGGATTCCTCTTGTCTATCCTAGAATTTAACATAAAAGGACTCATGCTGTAGATTCTCTTTTGTGTCTGATTTCTTTCACTCAGCATAATGAGGTTCCCCCATGTTGTTATGTGTCAGTCATTTGTCCTTCTTATTGCTAAGTAGTATTTAATTATAATGGATATCCCATAATCTGCTTATCTTTTCATGTTGATGAACATAAAGGTTTCTGGTTCTGGCTATTATGAATGAGACTGCTCTGAACATTCCTGAGTAAGTCTTTTTGTGGACATAAGTTTCCACATCTCTTGGATAAATATCTAGAAATTTAAGTGCTGAGTCATAACATAGATGTATGTTTAACTTTGTAAGAAATTGGCAAACAGTCCTCCATGGTGGTGTGCCACTTAAATTCCTCCCAGCAGAGTGTGAAAGTTCCAGTTCTTCCACAACTTGGTATTATCAGTGGTTTTAATTTTAGTCATTTTAATGGATATCTAGCAGTATCTTATTCTGGTTTTAAATTGCTTTTTCCAGATGAATAAATGTATTGATTATCTTTTCATGTATTTATTGTCCATCTATATATCTTTTTTTTTTTTTTGAGCTTTCTGTTCAAATCTTCTGCCCATGTTTTTATTGGGTTGTCTTCTTATCGTTGAGTTGTAAGAGTTCTTGGTATTTTCTGGATATAAGTCTTTTGTTAGATTATATGTATTACGAATATTTTCTCCCAGTCTGTGTCTTGCCTTTTTATTTTCTTAACAGTATCTTTCAGTGAGCAGAAATTCTTAATTTTGACATAGCCTAACTTATCAATTATATCTTTTATGGTTAGTGCTCTCCACATCCTAACATAGAAGTCTTTGCCTGGCTAAGATATTCTCCTATTCTTTCCTAGATTGATGGTTCTGGTTTTATATGTTACATTTATAAACCATCTCAAATGAACTTTTGTGTGTGGAGTGATGTAAGAGCAGAAGCTTTGGAATGAGGTGGGATAAAGATGATAAATGGTAGGAAGGAAGGAAAGAAGGAAGGGAGGGAGGGAGGGAGGGAGAGAGGCCCATGATTGTGTGTGCGAGAGGTAGAGAGTGAGAAAGAGCGATGAGGGAAGAGCAAGAGCGTATGTGCGCATGAAGAATTCAGGTGCATCATTGTGGGTAACAATAAGAACGTCCTAGCACCTGTCAAGAGTCTTACATGAGTCCCACAGGACCCTACTGGCAAAGACAATGACTGACCAAACCACTAGCTTATTGGGCAGGAGATCAAGCCACTAGCTTGATCTCCCCATATGGATATCCAGACAAATGACTGACACATATCTCCCCATATGGATATCCAGTTTTTCTAGCAGCATTTGTGGAAAAGTCTTTCTTTTCTCCCATTGAAACAACTTGGCACCTTGGTCCTTCACCATGTCATCATATATAATCTTCATAACCCTGTAATATGTTTTCTGTATTTTACAGATGAGGAAACTGAAGCTCAGAAAGATGAGCTAACTTACCCAAAGTCACACAACCTCTGAAATGAGGCATGTGATTCACACCCAGGTCTGCCTGTCTATGAAGGCAACACATTTAGATACCAACGATGCAGCCTCCTTCCTTCAAAGACCCCCTCAAAGCCACTTCCCCCAGGAAGACCTACCAACAATTTTAATCTTCTTCTCTCTCACTTTTCTAAACTCCAACTGCACTTAGCACTTGAACTTAGTTCTAGTCACGTGGCTGTTATACTGATGTGCACCATTTTCTAATTGATACCTATGTCAATTCCCAAAACCTGTTCTCTTTCCAACAAGATTGTTTTGAAGTTAGCAGAAGCCAGGTCTTAAATTTAGTTATGCCTTCTGTATCACCAAGCACAATGTTGGGGGGATAGTGAGTGCTCAACAAATACTTTCCCAGAGTGGAAAAATGCATGCATTTGAACAGTGGAGCCCTGTGTCCATCCTACCTTGTTCAAGGCACGTCAACTTCCATATGATGTCACCAGATCCTGCCTCAGTTCACCCAGACATGAATAGTGTCATTGCCCTCACACGCAGAGGGTCAGAAGAGACAGCAGGGCAGACTCCTCATCGGCCTGACCCCCAAGTCTCCCCATTGATGAATGCCTCCAGTTGTTTGGGTAAGCAGGTGATGATGCTACAGATTAGCAAAAGAATGGTGGGCTTTGGAACTAAAAGGAATTACTTTCAAGAAGTTTTCTAAATGCCCCAAATAATTCATAAGCAAAACTAAAGTTATGAACATTTTTATGAACACAATGACTTTTCCCCACAACACATGTCCTTCCTAAAGCCCACCAACAGCTTACAACTTGGAGAGATTCAGGATAGAAGAGTAACGTTGAGCTTTTTTTTTTTTTTTTTTTTTGCAAAATTTGCCCTTTTAGTCAGAGAATTCACCTAGGTAAAACTTGGAAATTAAGGAAATGGGCAATTAGCCATTAAATAAAAGGAGAGTTTGAAAGTAATAGAGTGACACTTTCAAAAACAGTTAAATGCCCAGAAAACCATAGCTTTGTCATAAATGTGAAGCATGTATATGCTACTATATACAAAGGAATCTCAAAAGGGATTGAAGACTGAATCACAGGAACTGTTGGACAGGGAGGCTTCCGAACCATCCCGAGGAAGTCGTTTTGAAGAACTAAAAAGGCCCATCTCACCAAGAACTCAGGTTCTTGAGCTGAGCTGCAGGCCCCAGAAGCCCAAACTGGAAACTCAAAGGGCACCAAGGAATACAACTAAAAATCAGCACCTTCCTAGGGCAAGGGGGTCTGGGGGTCAGAGAAGCCATGCGCCCAGGGCCCACCCAGCGGTGATGTGGTTAGTGAGAAGTTAAATTAATTTTTCAAAACAGCCTATCCCTTAGAGGAGTGGATGGAGTGGTTTCCATCCCAAGAACACTGTCAGCATGAAATCACGGGCCGGCGGGGACAGACACTGAGGTCACCAGGGAAAAGATCAGGCAGCCTCTAGAGAAGCAGGAGGTGATAAATCAGGAGCACAGGAGGGCAGTGTCCAAGAATTCAAAAGGAATGAGAAAGCAGAATGGTAGAACTCGTGACGAAGATATGAAATCTAGGTCATAGAAAGGAAAACACTCCTGATGACAAAGCCAGGAAGGAATCTAGCTCTAAAGTCACTTTCATGGGATCTGTGGGGCACCCCTAATCCCGGGACACAGTTGAACATTTCGGTTTCCACAAAGTTAAGTGGGGAATTCAGCAAATCTCTGGGAAACTGGGGACAAAGAATTCAGGCTTTAAAAAAAAAAAAAGACTGCCTGTTGTTTTCTTCATCTAAATTAGACTACATTTAGAATATATTTTCAGCTCTACCTTTAGAGCTCTCCAAATAGAACCTTGCAGTTAAAAGTGAGTCTTGCCACTTCAGTAACTCAAGAGGAAGTTAGATTGTTGAGTCAAATCCGTTTATTAAACAGTTTTCCAAAAGTCTCCTCAGGTCTTTGCCATCTTTTAGAATTCTCTGAAGATAAAAAAAAAAAAAAACAGCAACAAGTCCCTCACCAGATACAAGGCAATTTGCTGAAAATATATGTATGTACACAGAAACTCAATTACCCACACAAATAAAAGGAAGCGCACATAATTCACAGCCATTAAGCCACGTGGTATCAATGGTCACCCTTAAGAAAGGTTGGCCATAGGAGGGAAAGCCCTATGCCATGCACCTCACATACAGGAATTTAATCCTCAAAGAAAATTCTGGGCTAATAATAACATTGGTGACCTATATAAATTACCTCACTTAGTTCTCAGACGAAGCCTTAGAAGGAAGCCCTGCCATTATTCCATTTAACAGATAAGGAAAGATTTGAAAGACACTAAAGAACATTCCCATGGTCATATGGCTATTGAGTGTGGGCTGGGAAATTAGTCCAAGTGTCTCATCCTATTGCTTGTGCCTTTACCGACTAGACCTTTTCTATATTTTACGGATGTGGAAACTGAGCCCTAAGGAAGCTAAATAACACCAAAGAACATAGAAAGAGTGAGTGGCCACATCAGAATTTGAATTCCAGTCTTTCTAATTCCAAACTTCCATGCTTTTAAACTTGGTGTTGTATTAAATTGACTTCCACACCCAGCCTAACTTCTACTTGGATATTATTTGAGGATTGCATAAAATGTGAAATCAGGGAAATTCCAAGGGCTTCAACCCAATATCCAAACTCCACAGTAAAGGGCTGTCTCAAAAGAAGCTGGATAGATGTCCAAGGGGGACCTGCCCTGACCATGTACTTCACACTGTCCTGGAAGATGGCCTACAGCACCTCTTGGACAACAGCAGAGCCAACCACATACCACAGTCCATTCACACCTGCCCTGGCAGTGAGGATATAACTATTTAGGATTTAAAGTGAATACATGTACGGAATGTGGGGAAAGGTTGTCTATTGCTTTGGGTTTTTTTAATTGACCAATTAACTTAGAGCTCACAGCAGATGGACGGAAGATGCATACATCACAGGAAGTAGTGGACATCTGCTGCTTGCCATCTACCACCCTCTCCCCGTTGCTGGGTTCATTCATTCATTCAAGGTTCTCTGCCTTCCCTCAACCCAGGAGTGAGCATGTGACCCAGGCTAGACCAATGGAACCCTCCCAGAAATTGAGTCTTGAGTGGAAAGATGCAGAGAGGTTTCTGCAAGCGATTCATTCTGGCAGCCCTGTCCTGGACACAGTGGCAATTGGTTCCCGCTACCAAACTTCCCAGAGCTTCTAAGTCCCTGTGGTTCAGAAACAGGGTCCAGCAGCTTTCTCTTCAATTCTGTCATCCACCACATATCCTCCCACACATTCCTGTTCTGCTCAAGTTAGGTAGGGTGGGTTTCTGTTGCCTGCAACCGTAAAATCTCACCTGGATCTCTAGTTGACCAAGGTGAGGCATCTCGACACTGGAATCTCAGCATCAGAATCCACTGTAGAGATCAAGAGGTGAGTGGCTGATATGGAAAAGTGAAGGAGAGGAGAAATGAGGGCTGTTTTGAGACACTTTGTTGGGTTTCTGTAGAGTTTTACACTCCTGAAATCTTCTCTATCCCTGGTATGATTCACACCTTTCACTGTTACTCATCATTTAACCCTACAGATTTATTGTCCTGGGAGAAGTAGCTCAGCTGTCTAAAGTGTGATGTTAATGAGGGCAGCTCTTCTGACTGGATTTCTGTGGGCTGGTTCCCCTAGTTCTGAGTCACAGATAAGAATGGTCCTCGAAACCTGATCAAAGCTCTTTTGACACTTTATAGGGCTAGGGTAATGAAGCTGATGGACAACACTACTCACTGCCACAAACTCAGGCTCAGCTCACATTCCTTAAGACCCTGTTTCATACCAGGTAGTGCATTAGGCACCTCACATGCATTATCTCATTGGCCGTCAGGCAGGCACTGTGACAAATGAATCCAAGTGTATTACAAATAAATGACATAACCACAGTGAGGAGGGTAATGGAGGAAGGAACTGAGCTAAGTAACTTTGGAAAACAGTATCCTGACTCTGTACTCTGAGGCTAAAGACAAAAAGAAAGTACAAAAACACCGAACTCTAGTTGGTACATTTGTTTCTCACGGGGTATTGGGTTAACAATTCTGGACTTACTTTCTCTGTATACCAGTGTGGAACATAGAAGAAAATATGTTGCAGATAATGAGAACCACGAAAGAAGTTACAAGTAAGGCAAGGGGGAAGCTGGAGTAAACGTAGTGGAGCTTGATGGGAGTGGGAGGGAGCAGGGTGAACTTATGGCTATGTTTCTTGTTATAGTCAAATATACATAACAGAAATTTTTACTTTTTTAACTCTTTTTAGGTGTATGAGTCAGTGCCATTAAGTACATTCACACTGGGGTGCAACCATCACCACAATCCACCTCCTCAGCTTGGCCATTGTCCCAAACTGAAACTCTGTACCCATTAAACAATAACTCTTCACTGTCCCACTGCTCTGCTCTTGTGGTGTCTTTGGCTTTGGTATCAAGTCTCATACTTATTTTAGCCATTAAGAAGATGATGATAGTTGATAAATGACAGGTAGATAGATAGATGATAGATAGATAGATAAATAGATAGATGATATTCATGTTTGCATAGGTTAGGATACACACATGTGTGTTCTAACTCAGTCTGTCTCCTGACAGAGCCTAGAAGTAGGAATAGCCCAGTGAAAGAAACCAGTGCTCCTTGGAGAAATGGTTGATTCCAGGGCTGGAGCAGGAAAAATCCAAGATGAACCGGGAGCATCTCATGGTGGTAAAATGTAAAAAGGTGATTATAAAAAAGAAGAAGAGAAGGCATGTTAAAAGGCACAGGATTCAACCTCAAACAGCTTCCAATGACTGAAGCTGGAGTAATCTGGGCAATAAAATAAATAACAGTACTATTGGATTATAACCCCCAAAAATAAAATAAATACCCCTGAGTCCATAGTGGGTAAGTAAATGATTGAGTGAATGAATGAATGAATACATACATACATACATACATACATACATACATAGGAGAGAAAGTACAACACTTCCTTACAGAAGAATTCCAATTAATAAATGTAAACAGAATGAGAAAAATAGAAAATTGCTATTAGAACATCACAGTAGTACCTACTGAAGTACTGAGAGACACTGAGAGACACTGAAATTAGTGAGTGAAAATTTAAGAAGAAACAAGTTATTTCCATAGTCTCAAACGATTTCCCCCTGAAATAAATATTTATTAATTTCAAAGGTAAAACACAGTTATTTTACAGCAGAGAAACCACCTTAGCCAACTGATCAAGGCTAACATTGCTAGTGATGTCATTATGATGGCATGTACCACCTGATAGGATCCACTCAGAAGGGCAGGCACATCACCTCTGTGGTATTCTTCCCCCAAATCCATAACTCATATGATCCTGAGAAAATGTCAGACAAACCCAAATTGAAGGACATTCTACAAAATACATGATCAGGATTCTTCAAAACTATCAAAGTCATGAAAAGCAAAAAAGACTGAGGAACTGTCCTAGATCAGGATGGGGGGAGGCCAAGGAGACACGATGCTTAAGTGCAACGTAGTGTCCCAGATTGGATTCTGGAACAGAGACATCAGTAGGAAAACTGGGAAAATCCTACCATCATCTGTAGTTTAGTTACTAGCATTGTGCCAGTGTTAATGTCTTTGTTTTCTTTATTATACCGTATTTACATAAGATTTTAAGATCAGGGAGAACTTGGTAAAGGGTATACTAGGTAACTCCCTGTACTGTTTTGGCAACTTCCCTATAAGTTTAAAATTATCTCAAAATGAGAAGTTTTTTAAAAAATAGAAGTTTTTTTTAAATACCTGAAAGAAAATCAAAGCACACAGAGTAAATACTTTGAGAGTCCTGAAACACCATCCTTCTAGACAAAGAAGGCACATCTTCATTTTTCATGAATTAGTTACTCATAGGAGGAGTTCACCACCCCTCCCGCCCAGGAGTATAGAATCTAAGGGGCAATTGGTTGGTCGGGCGATGTATTTAGGAATCACTGTGGCATGTGGTGAGGCAGATTTAAATTTGAGTTGGGGCAATTTGCCAGGGGAAAGTTGTTTCATATCTCCAAAAGGTAAAAATATCTTTCCAGGGTAACTGTGGAAATTAAATGAGGTCATGCTAAGAAAGCACTTTATCCATAATTGGTGTTCAATAAAAATCCTTCCTTTTCTTTTCTCTTGCTTTAAATGTTTTGGAATACAAAAGGAAAACAACATGGGGTAGCTTTTACATCCAGCCCTTATAATCTAGATTGAGACAAAATACACACGTGTGAAACAATTACCAAAAAACAGCTTTACACTCTGATAAATCAAATGCTGAGTTCACCTGGGGGGGCGGGGGCGGGGGTAGTGGGAGGGGAGGGGTTGGTACGTTCCAGAGCACAACCCACACAAAATCAGAGTTGGGAGCCACGGGAGCTAGCGTCCCCCTGGCAGTCTCCAAGAGGATGGGACTGTCCTGGGTGCTGTGCACAGATAAAGGAAGGATGGGACTGGGAGGGACAATTGAGCCCAGAGGGGGAAAAGCAAAAGCCTGAAGTCAGAAGGACCTCTGGGTGGGCACCAGGTATTCTCACCCCGCAGATTGGAGCAGACCAGGGGGAGATACACTCATTTGGAGCACAGGATGAATTTAGGAAAACACCAAAACCAGACTAACAAGGGAATGGAGCCAGATCCTGGGGAGGCTGAAAGGCAGGCTGAGTCATTCTTGATGCCAGAGGCAGGAGAGGCTGTGACGGGTCGGTGAGTAAAAGTGGGGCTCACGGAAGCATATAATGCTGAGGTTTGAACTGGATTTGCTAGAAGTGTTTTAAGCAGAGGAGATGTGTGATCCTAGCATGGTATCTCAGGCAGGGTTCTGTTGCAGGAAATCACAACCACTGTGGCAATGTTAAGTGGAAAGAGAATTCAGTGCCTAGAAAACCACTGAGAGGCCCAGAGGATTGAGCTCTGGGCTGTTCTATTAGAGACACTGCCAATTGGTGAAGCCTTTTTGGAAAGCTGTAGGATGGCACCTACCAAAACTAAATGTACATAATGTTTGACCCAGGAATTCCATGCGAGAACAAACAATTCCAGAAACATCTATCCCGGAAAAGATATGTACCTATGAACACAAATATAAATACACAAGGCTATTTGTTCATAGGAGCATTTTTTTTCTACTAGTGAAAAATGAGAAACTCCTAAATGGGAAAGGTTAAAGTATGATACAGAATATTATGTGCTTGTTAAGAGAATATATGGAGCCTTTATGGAAAGAAATCCCAGACACATTGTTACTTGAAAAAAACAAGTCACAAAACAAAAGTCATAGTATGTCCCAATTATGTGTTTTAAAGTATATGGACTGAACAAATGCAAAGCAGAGTTTATCGTTCCTGCCACGTGGGGCAGGAGACAAGGTGATGGGGCCACCAGCCCAGAAGCCTACAGTGTGTTCCTCTGAGCTTTCCCGCATTGTTTGAACTTTTATGGGGAGCACGCATCCATGCGTGACCTGTGTGCTAAAAATATCAGTCACCGGTCACCTCCTCTGAACTTCTCCCTAAAATGCAATAAAGTAAACAAGCTTGGCCTTGATTCAGATCACGATAGGGGTGGGTGAGCAGTGACATTCCTCTTGGATAAAAAATGAACCATTGTCCATCTCAGGTAAAAGTGATGAACCGAAATGGAGCGCCAAGCCAGGGTCTTCTGATTTTTCTCTAGTGGCTTGCACGGTGGACAGAGGGGTGGGAGAGCTCATGTTTCCTTTGTGTGTCGGTTAGGTTATACCAAAAGGGACGTATTGAAAGGATAAGGGAAGACTGAGGATCTAGGCATGGAAAATAGACAGAAAACAGGAAGCCGGGCATCCCAGGACCACCGGCAAGCCCCGATCCAGGCAGAGTGTTGTCACGCCATCCCCACCAGGGCCAACGCCGCCCAGCTCCGCCTGCCACAGCGCATCTCCAATGGACTGTGCGTCCTGCGTCACTCCCTGCAAATTCCAAGTTTGGGTGGAAGTGTCTTATTTGCCAAGCAAACAAGGAGTAAGGAATGAAGAGTATTTGTCACCCTCCTTGGTTTTACGATGAGCATCTGGGTCCCCCCCTCCCCAAGACCCCTCGAGGAGAGATGTGTCTCCAACAAGAAGGATGCTCTGATGCCGAGAAGGCCAACAGTGGCGAATGTCAACCACACTTGGGTTGGCTGAAAATTTTGCCTGATTATGAATCTGATACCCGCCTGCCTGTTCATTTAGTCATAGCAAATTCATTTGCTTCTGATTTCTGAACACTTCAAGTTAGCTGAGCACTTTACAAACTGCATGAAGGAAGAAGGCTCCACAGAGAAAAGGGAGCCCCGCTTCTGAAGAGGGCATCAGTAGCGACATCCACGAGACACGTATTTATTGAGCTTCAGAAAGGGGGGGTGACTGATGCCCTGTCCCACAGGCCTCAGCTGAAGCTATGTGCCCCATTTCAAGTGCCCCATCGTATTAGGAAATGAAGCAGATGATTGGAAAGAGTCTAGGCTGGCTGGCTGGGAAGGCTGGGGCAGGGGCGGGAAGGGCGGATTCGTATTCATTGCCTTCAGCGGACTGACAGGTTATATTCCAGAAAGAAGCTATTCAGCCTAGACAGGGAGACAAAAAAGCAAATTCAATTGAGGTTCATAAAACTTATGAAGCATATGCTGAAAAGTGCCTCAGCAACTCACTCCTCAGCCTTGTCCCATAAATAACACAAGGACAAAGGGGTAAGGGAAATGAAATTGGAGACCAGGAAAAAAATCTCTTGCGCAACACGGAGTTTAGCTGAGGAGGAGCACGCCTGCAGAGAGCAATAGTGGCCAGAGCTCACAGGATACAGCGTGTCTTTGGAGAGGCCCGTTTCTTTTTAATTTTTTTTTTTTTACCACTTTTGGCATTTGCAAGTGTGTGGTATTGGCACTTCTTGATTTAGGGCGTAATTACATGTTTATTGGAAAAGGAAGGACTCGGAGGGTGATTATTTCCCACATGTAAGAACAGTTCATAAATGCCATCCTGGCTTCTGCTTGTCACCCCAGGCTCTCCGCATGACCCTCAGCACACTGAGAAAGGAACTCTGTGAAATTTTTTCTCTCAGGGAAGTCCCTGGCAGATGGTGGACCCAAGCAAAGAGGGGTCAGGAGGTTTGGCCACCTCTCGGCACGCATCCGAGTCCCTGTGTGCCAATGGCTGAAGGAGCACGCACATGCTGTTTCCAGCACTCTCTTGCGTTTACCAGGCCACACGGAAGAGTGAGCAGGGGAATACCAGCCTCCAAACTGTAACCACACACCAGAAGCCCCTTGCCTAAAACCACATTTCCCTTTCTTAGCCAGTAGACCAGAGGCCAAAATAAAGGGGCGAGAAGATACCATTAACTACGAATGTTGTTGAACTTTTTTCTAGTGGGCCAAGAAAAGCAAATAGGACTATGGCCCGTCTCTCTCTGGCCATTCTCTTGGCTTTCGGTCAAGTCGCTCCTAGTCAAAATGAAAGGGCAAGAGCCGCCTCTGAAATCATAACTCAGGGAGAGCAGTATTTGTGTGGTAAACACAGCCAAGAAGTTGGGGCATGTGACCAAGAAGAAGAGACAGACAGTACAAGAAATCAGGCTAAATAGGAACAGAATGAAGCCTCGCCAGATCTGGAAACCCAGTGGCTTGTCAGTCAGTGTCCTCACAAGGGATTATTTCCATTTACATTTTTTTTTAAGGAACAAAAGACACAGGAAGACTCAGGCCATAATCTAAGACAAAGCAAGGGCTAGAAAGGCCAGTTCTCCCGCAGAGAACAAGACTATCTATTGTTTCCATTACGCACTCATATTGCCCTCTGTTTTCACATAAAATCTAGTGCCTATTTCAAAAAGAGGAAATGTATTTATGTCAGCTAGCTCATTGTTACGGAAGTTATTTTTATCAGTTACAAATGTGTGCAGCTGCAAATAACAGAAAACCTGAGTACCAAAGGCTTAAACAGATGAGGATTTATTGGTCTTCTGCAAAAAGCAGTCCGGGGGTCAGCAGTCAAGCAAGAGCTCAGAAGCTTAACATTGGCATCAGGATCCCAGGCTCCACTCTACTGTCTGCCCCACAAGCCTTCTATTTTAGGCCTCTGTCCTCATTCTTGTTGCCTCATGGTTCCAAAATAGCTGCAGCACCTCAGTTATCCCATCTATGTTCAGGCAGGAAGAAGAGAAAGAAACAGAAAGGGGAAGAATTTGTATTGAGAAAGCAAATACTTTCCCCCAAATCGTTTAGCAGCATTTTCCTTACAACTTAGTGACCAGAATGGTGTCATATAGCCACTCTTACCTGCAAAGGAGTCTGAGAGGTGTGCATTTTTAGCTGGACATATTGCCAACCCCTAACAAACTTACCATTCTGTTAAAAGTGCAAATACATGTTGGGCAGACCAGCAGCAGGGCCACCAGAATGGTTGGGCTGTGTATCTGTCATTTAGTGCAAGTGTTGTCATCTGCTGAGTTCCGATGGTTGTGTGAAGAACACTGGCATTTTATAGTAATGTACAAATGCATAATGCTGATAAGGTTGCCTATGGATTCGTCTTAATAGCTCAGTTTTCCACACCTCTAAAGTGGGTCTAAGCAGAGCTGGAATTATCTGGTGTGAAACATACATTTCATTTAGTTTTCTCCTCAGTTGCACAGAATCTTCCGTTTTCATAATTACCCAGTTTCCAATTCCATGAAAAGCCCCTAAGCTTTTCATGAAAAGCTGCCTTTGCGATTGTTGCTGTTAAGTGAGGGGGCACAGATCACATGGACCTTCGAGTCATATCGTCAGAACTCCTGCATCCCCACCTGCTCCTGCTGCCGGCCCCTGGGCACTTCCAGGTGGAGGCGGAGGAAAGAGAGGAAAGAGAGCGAAGATGGTGAGTGGGAGGGGACTTGAGACAGAAGCTGCTCTGGCACCCGGTCTGACTGCCCAAGCAGTTCCTAGACCCAGCTCCCACGGCCAGGGCTCACCAGAGAGGCTCTCGGTCCCTCGGGGCGACGCTGGGCTGGTTGGCTACTCAGGCTGGCACTGGTAGCAGCTACGGAGTGTCCAGGAGAATCAAGTCTCTCGGCCATGGTCCCTCCTGGACATCACCTCCTCGGTCCACACCTCCAGAAAACAATGAGCCACCTGACAAGAAGTGGGCTGCCACTTTGCACTGTCATTTCTTCCAGAGAATTCCTTTTTGAATGTACTCCACTCTGTGTGGATAACCTGCTGACAGGCCACTGCCAGTGCTCATGGGGTTGTGGAACAACATAATATCTCAGGGAGGTCCTGACCACAGGACCATGTCACAGGTCTGGAATCCTCTTGAAAGTTAGTCTTTCAAGGGGCGCCTGGCTGGCTCAGTCATTAAGCGTCTGCCTTCGGCTCAGTTCATGATCCCCGGGTCCTGGGATCGAGCCCCGCATCGGGCTCCCTGCTCAGTGGGGAACCTGCTTCTCCCTCTCCCACTCCCCCTGCTTGTGTTCCGTCTCTCTCTGTCAAATAAATAAATAAAGTCTTTATAAAAAAGAAAGAAAGAAAGTTAGTCTTTCTCTACCTCCAACTCTTGCTATTGGCTCTAAACTCACCAGGCATCCATCATCTGTCATATCAAATGTCATTTTCCCTGGCCACCCTCCCTAACACATGAGGTGTTTCCTGGCTCTCCTTTATTTTTCCTTCGTAGTGCTTCTAGTATATTACGTTCCTTACATGTGTAAGAGCTCCGCGAGGGCAAGCATTCTGCCGGTTTCATCCCCTGTGCCTAGAGCAGTGCCCAGCAGAGAGGACGTGCTCAGTAAATGTCAGCCCAATCATCTGGAAGTAAACATTCATTGAGTATGCTTAGTCATGATTTTAAATGCTTTACATATATTAATTCATTTACACTTTATAGCAAAGTCTGAGGTAGGTGCTGTCATCCCCTTTTCCAGATGAGAAAAGTAAAGCTTGGAGAGGTTAAGTTTGCACCGTAAGTGGCGGAGCTGAGACGCAAAGCTAGACGGCAGCTGCAGAGCCATGATGTTGACCACTTCCCTGTTCTGCCCCCACATCGTAGTTCCCATAACACAGTGGGCTGGGCTGCATCAGGGCCTATCCATTAGCATGGGAACCTCATTCAGCTCTGCAGTTATCTTTTTCTCCCTTCTCAGACGCCACTTCCCCACAGCTTGAAGTGACCCCAGATCTCCATTAGTACTTCACTAATTGGGCACAAAAATAGACACTGATAAATGTATTTAAAACAGTCTTAAGGTCTTTAAATGCTTGGGAGAGTCCTAGGTTTGTTGGAAATAATATATATTTTAAAGCCAGCTGTGAAAACGGTTATCCTTTTCTGCTCAAGGAGTTTCAGTGACAGCACATAGAATTTATTGAGTACCTACTGCATGCCCGCAGGAGCAATGCTAATGCTTTTCAAATCCTTTCAACAATCCCGTAATGAAGGCAACATCATCCTGTTTTTGAGGTGGGAAACAGAAGGCTCACGAGTTTCAATTAATTGTCTAAGTTCGTGTCATAAGGAATAAGTGGAGGACTGGTATTCCCATTCACCAGGTTTCACCATTTTGTGAAAGAAGTAAGCACCTACCCAGGCCTGAGGTCCTCACAAAGAAAATTTATGAAGCAGTAAACATTCAACCATGGTCTCAAAGGAAATAAAGATCCATAAGGCATCACGCGATCCATAAGAGAGTTTAACAACCTGAACTTTTCCATCCCGATGAGAGAAGGTGCTACATTTCTTCCAACAATTGTGCTGTTTCTGAAATTATCACTGAGCCAGTTGATAAATTGCATGGGGAAAGGAGCATCGTGACTGGGCCCTCACATCTCTGCCCAGCTTCTCCCAGAGAGACAGCCCACCTTATTCACAGCTCCTTTCTGCCAGGGTTTTTTAGCTTTATTCCAAAGACCAAACCCATCCTCAAAAGATAAAGACTGGCCCATCGCTGGAGATGATGATGAGCTTGTAATTACCTCCCTCTTACAAAGGAGGAAGACTCAAGAGTTTGAGTAAATTGCCTGAGGTAATTTATTTTGTGGTCAGTGCAGCCCAGGCTTGAGCCTCCACTGGATGACACTAAATCCTGTGCTTTCCCCCCATTTCTAAGAGGAGCTTCATTGTCCAGCATAGGATGTAGAGGCCAAGGAGAAGGAGGAAGAGAGAACATGTTGTGGGCATTGGCAGCATCATTGGAATTAGCTGATCTGGCTCGGATTTTGACTTTGGAGGATGCTGTATCTACACGTGTTAAAAAGCCATGGATTTGCTTCATAGTCCCAACTCATGAGGTTTGTTATGTGAAGCGTTGATGGTTCTTGTCCCCACAGAGAAACCTCATCAGGCTCTCTCTGTAAAATGTATCCCCCTAGATATCAGGGTTTAGAGATTTCTAAGATTCCTGTTCATGTCCTCAGTCAAGCAAGTGGTACGATTGAAGGACATCTAGGGCCTTTAGATGACAGGCCACATGTCATGATGGCTTGGAACCTTCCATGGGCTCTGGAGTCTGACTTCCGGGGCCAGGTCCCATCTCTGCCACCGACCTGGTGAATAACTTCAGTTTCTCCCGCCAATAAAATGGGGTTAGCTGGCACATTCTTCAGGGCGGGCATGAGGGCTGGACAAGTTCATGGACACCAAGCACTGAGCACAGTGTTGGCACTGAACAAGCTCCGCTATTTTTTATTTCTGTCCCTTCCAGCTGGAAGTCGAAGGTCCCACAGAAGCCACTTCTGCCCAGCTGTGGGGAGTTAACAGGGCAGAGGAGGTAGAACCTGCTCTTCCTTCAAAGGTCAGCAAGACATTGCCTCAGGGCCCTCTGACTTCAGGCTCCCCAAAGGAATCACTCAGTGTGGGTGAGCCGGGAAGCAGCCCACATCCTGCCACCACAGCCCATGGGCAATGTTTGTCAAGGAACACCATCACTTAGGGAGAAAAGTGAGGCGAAGGAAAATACCCAGGAGCAGCTTGTTTGCAAAGCAACCATCCAGACACTAAGTACACTTTTTCGATAAAAATGCCTGAAAATACTGTTTTTCTTTGTTTATACCATTTCTAGCAACGCAACGTTGTCTAAGAGACACATTACCATAACTGTGGTCACCCTCTGTGCACATAACCTGCTTCTTTCACAAAATATAATTATTCCCGCTCTCCATGCTTTTAGCCCAAGATTAACTTGTAGCAATTTAAAAGGTCAAAGCTGGGATCAAACTGCGTGTGTTTTAATCTCCAAAAAAATGTAAATTGGGCAAAAATTTCAAAAATAACAAGCCCTGCGGGTAGACTATATATTCACGAAAACATTTCCGTGACATAGGAACTGGTCTTTGGATAACCAGATTTGCGTCTGAGCAGAAGATGTAACCTCTGATGAGGTATTAGCCATGGTACAGGAAATGCTGATGCTTTATTGAAAAGGAACACGCAAACAGAATAGAAACATCATGGCCTCCAACACATTCCATGGTTGAAGTGAAGGTTGTTTCCAGTGCAGTGGCCACAGTGATTTATTTGGCCAAATGTTTAAAATACATGCCGTGGTATGTTTGTAACTGCTTGTACTTATTTTCGCTAACAGAAACCGTATCTGCCAACTCCATGTCTGGGTAGAGGGGTTGGGATGTGGGGATATAAATTCCACCAGTGGGCACCATAAACCATCCTGAAAAAATGAGCTCCACTTTGCACAGAAACAAAATGCATTCCTTTCCACATGGCTGTTCTTCAACAAGAAATAATGAAGGAAAACAGTGCTGAAATGTGCTGTGCGATTCTTAACGGCATTTTAATAGTTTAAATTAGGAGCAAAAGGCCTCTCGGCATGCGGTTTTGCATAAACATTGCCCTTCCATGAGAGTAATTGGGATGGGGAGAGACGAGCGAGGGGAGAGGCGTCAGACGGCAGGCCGCGGTCCCCGCACGGTCAGGTGGCCGGCCACACAGGCTCCCCTCGGACCCGCAGTAGCGGCAACCAGACCCAGAATGTCATGGCAGAGCAAATCCTCTCGGCACCCCTCCTTGGGAAATGACTTACAGTGTGAAGTGCCCTCCACACACGGCTGACCGCTTGCTGGCTTGGATGCTGCAACCGCTTAATTTATGTAACGTTCAGCCAGGGAAGAAGGCTTGAAAGTAAGTAAGAGGCAAATGACTCCTCACTTGCCACCAGAATTCATCTTTTCTAATCGCTACAAAGAGGGCGATCATAATAATGAAATTCCAAGAGACAGACAGCCATGGGAGCGTGTGGATTCATAATCTGGTGATGTACCTGAGACCACAGCATAGCAATGAAGGAGGCACGTGGACTTGTTTCTCCTGGGTAAAGTTGATGGTTCTACGTACGAACTGACACAGACATCACAGACCTGTTCTAAGACAGATCTCACCATTCCTGTTCTAAACCTTGGGTATACACTCACGACCAAAACAGACAAGGTCACGGCTCTCACGGAGTTCCCATGCTAGGCCCAAGGTGTCCAATAGACAACTCAACCAATGGAATAACATCAGATAGTAAGTGCTAGGAAGAAAATAAAACTGGAAGACGAGAAAGAGAGCACCTGCGAGGTCAGGGAAGCTTCTTTGAGAAAAGCGTATTTAAGCTGAGACCTGAATGGCAAGAGAGGAACAGCCATGAAAAGATCTCAGGAAATAAACATTCCACGCAGATGGTACTGCAAGTGCAAAGGCCCTGGGGTGAGTCTGTGCTATGTTCTCTTCCTTTCTCCATTCAAGCAGGTCATGTTATGTCAGATCTTCTCACTGCAACATTTGTTGAACAGGGTAGAACATACAGAACATGACCACCTTATTGAAGAAGTGAATGTAGGGCACAGAATCCCAAGAGAGGGCACAGAATCCCAAGAGAGTAGGAAAATATAATTGCTGTTGTCTGGGTGCAAGAACTAGTCTACAGAACTCCCTCTGAACCCTCTGGGCAATTACCAACAGCAACAACACCTGGAATCAAAAGGCCTGAGTTGGGGGGGGTGGGGGTGGGAAGGAGGGAGGAAGGGGATCCTGAAAAGGCATTTGACAAACACCAGGCTGTTTGTTAAGTTTTTAACAAATACTGAGGGATGTTGCCAAGGTGGCTGATCTGGGTCAGTCATGCATTTTCCTCTGTCCCACAGTTTTCATGATGGCAACAATACCTCCTGTTGGGGGTCATCGTGTGAAGGGGAGTTGAAATTGAGGATTATCAGCTGGAGCAGCAGGGGCCACCAGGAAGAGGAGTCTCTGTTCACTGAAGAGGGAGAAGTTGACTGTCTCTACATCAGGAGCCCTGGATGAAGAAATGATGCTCCCAAGTGGCTTCAAAATGGTATTATATTGTGTCTTGAGAGGATAGGATGGAAGCCGAATGGACCTTCGTTTTTCAGAATACAATTTTAGGGGAAGAACTACCCATATGAAGCACCCTTCTGTTGAAGTAGTCCCTTGAGGCACAGAGGAAGTAGTAGAGATATCTGGATGGCCTTTCCAAGCCTCTTGGGGATGTTCTTCTCTTTGGAACAGCAATGCCATTGTCAAGTCTGGTAAACATCCTATTCAGATGTAGCTCTTGAACGGCGACTACTTTTATAATGACAACCCAGGTTTGATCATATCAGGAGCTGCTCATCTTTCGGGGGAACTGGCTCAGGCAACAGTAACAACAAAAATGTATTTTTTAAAAAAGAATATATAGAATATTCCTCCTACCTTCTCTCTTGAAATCTTGCATTTTCCTTCTTAATCTCTCGCTTGGCGCCAGATACATCAAATACAATGTAGACAAGTCTTTGACTTTCTCAAGAAGAATTAGGTGTTTTGATTTATATGATTGCTCTAACTGCATTACCCATGTGGGAAATTGTTGGCTAAATCAACATGATTAAATCATGTTCCAAGGGTTTCCTCACTGCACTCTTGTTTTTTTTTTTTTTTTTAAGATTTTATTTATTTATTTGACAGAGAGAATGAGAGAGACAGACAGCACATGAGAGGGGGGAGGGTCAGAGGGAGAAGCAGGCTCCCCGCCGAGCAGGGAGCCTGATGCGGGACTCGATCCCGGGACTCCAGGATCATGACCTGAGCCGAAGGCAGTCGCTTAACCAACTGAGCCACCCAGGCGCCCACTCTTGTTTGAGCTATAGAGTGAATTTGATGAGGAATCCATAGCAAATGAAATAGAGACAGCCTTCGCCAAAACAGAATGGATGAGCTTTTGCACGGGGACATTTGGCCTTGGAGTTCATAAATTACCTGTTGACTATGCATATAACTCTACGATATCCTTCAGGGGAATAGGTGCTCCAGTGTATCAGCTATGCTGAAATTTGATACGATTCAACCATCTTGACAAATGCATTACAAACTGGGAAATTGAATTTCTAACTAAAGTCGGATCTACACAAGAGCACAACTGTTGAAAAAATGAAAAATGCAGCTAGTTAATTGGAATCTAACAATGCCAAACATCTAGCCAAACTGATTTTTGCTCCACTAAATTGAACAGTAGCTTGAGCAAATGGTTTGAGTTAACCAGCTGATAAGGAAGTAAGTAGATACCGTCTATTCACAACAAAACATAAGTATATAATCAGACTTAGATCACCCATAATCTCATCTCTTTTTGGCTATAGTAGCAATAAATTTTGGTGCTCACAGGTAAAAAAGATGAATTGTTAGAATAGTAAGTGTCCCATAAATATTTGTTGAAACATAGTAAATAAAAATAAATATATACACTGGTATCTCTGTAACTGTTAGAACAATAGCTTATATTCTGACACCTCACGGGTCAAAAATAAGTGGATGATAAAGATGTGACTGAGCAGGAAAGAATGAAAAATGGTAACACACAACCAACCCCATGTATTGAGGTTTCAGTTATTCTGGTTTATGACCAGATCTAGCACCCAGATCTTAATTTCTAAATACCATTCTTCAATAAAAGGAATCTTGGGGAAATGGCCGATTCCAGGACAGGGGAGGAAAAGTAAAAGAAGAGCCTAGAGCATCTTATGCCAAAAAGTAATACACGCTCAGAAGGGCCTGGCTGGCTCAGTCAGTAGAATAGATGACTCTTGACCTTGGGGTTATGAGTTCAAGCCCCACATTGGGTGTAAAGATTACTTAGAAAAGAAAAACAAAATCAAGACATGCTCAGAAAATGATGGATATGTCAAAACAACACAGAAACCAACTGACCAAATGTGTGACAATTATGACAACAAGGTTAATAGTAATAGTAATAAATAATTGTCCATACAATAAAGTAAAATTTGTTAATCCATACCAACATACATAACTGAATAGACAAATAGATGAGAGAGAAAGGAAAGCTCTTTTTTGCTATTGCAAAAATTAATGTAGAACAAATGGTGGTAATAGAGAATTACTATGTGACAAATACTGTAAAAAACAATATATTTACATAGGTCTCAGAGTATCTCCCCATAAAGTACTTACTAATTGCAAAGGGGAAAATAGTAACTTGCCACTGGAAAAATCTTAACCAAGTTATCAAAGTTCATATCACCATTTATGGAACAGGTCAATCTCATGCCTTCTGATATGTTGCACAAGAAGGATACGATATCACTTCTGTGGTGTTCTTGTCAAAAAAGCATAATGTGAATTTAATCATCATGAAAACTGGACAAACGCTAATTAAGGGACATTCCACAAAGTAACTGGCCAGTACTCTTCAAAAATGTCAAGGTCATGAATGACAAAGACAGAGGAGCAAGCTGTCACAAATTAAAGGAAACTATACACATTTAGTATAACAACTAAATGTAACATATTAACCTCAGTTGGATCCTGGACCAGAAAAGGGACATTAGATGGACAACTGGAGAAATGTGAATAAGGTCTCTAGGTTACACAACAGTATTGCATCAGTGTTACATTTCTGATCTTCATAATTTTACTGCAGCTATGTGAGATGGGTTAACATTTGGGGGATCTGAACCGAAGAGGTTCAGAACACTCGGAACCGAAGGGGTTCCGAACACTCTTTGAACTATTCCTGTGACATTTTGTCAGTCTGAAATTATTTCAAAATCAAGTATTAAAAAATAAAATGTTTATGATGGTTCTGGTTGGGGTTTGGCTGGAGGTGGCAAGCAGGGGGCAGGATACTATTAGAACCAGCTTTGTAGGGGCGCTTGGGTGGCTCAGTTGGTGAAGATCTGCCTTCGGCTCAGGTCGTGATCCCAGGGTCCTGGGATCGAGCCCCGAATCGGGCTCTCTGCTCAGCGGGGAGCCTGCTTCTCCCTCTGCGTGCCACTCCCCCTGCTTGTGCGCTCTCTCTCTCTCTCTCTCTGACAAATAAGTAAATAAAATATTTAAAAAAAAAGAACTAGCTTTGTAGAGACCAGCCCGTGTGGTCTGCCAGAGAGCTAAAGAAGTCAGCCGCCAACAGGAGGCAGCAGTGACCTGAAAGTGCAAAAGTTTAACTAAACCCTAGGGAAACCTAATCCCATTCCTTCGGCCACACTTACCTATTTATACCCACAGGTGTTTCAGACCCCACCCCGCTTCCAACTGCTCTCAAAATGGAGAACAAACTTCTTAATGGGGCTTGAGACGAGTTACTTAATGTCTTCATTCCTCATCTGTAAAATGGGGACACAAACGCAGTTAAGCCATCGGGCTATGGTGAGGACTACCTGAGGTAATGTGACAAGTACTCAGCACGGTGTCCAGCAGACAGAAAGCTCTTGATCAATGTTGGCTGCTCTAATCATCTTCATCATCATCATCATCATCATCATCATCATCATTAGGCTTTGGCTTACAAAGCCCCCTACACATCACCACACGAGACTCGAGTTCCATGGGAGTGGGCGCTCTGCCCAGCCTGGTCACCACCGCAACCGCAGCACATCACACAGCCCCTCCACAGAGCAGGCTCCCAGTAAGCATGCTATTCAGATGGAGGAAAGAAACATCTGGCCCCAGCTTACCCCTTGAATGACTGTGGACATAAATATACCTGCAATAACAGAAACCCCAATTACCAGTAACTTCAATAAGACAGGAGTTTATTTTTCTTTCGCATAACCATCTGAGCATGAGCAGTTGGTGACGGGAAGGTGTCTCCAGTTTCCCAGATCCTTTCTTGGGTGACCTCATCCACATTCCAGCCCGCAGGAAGCAGGAAAGGCAGGGAGGAAGGACACACTCTTTAACGGCACAGCCAAGAGGATATACGCATCACTCCATTTCCTTTGCAAGGCCCGAACGTAGACAGGGACCACACCCCGATGCGAGGGAGGCAGGGAAATGTAGTCTTTATACTGGGTAGCCACGTGCCTCAGTGAAGTGTGGTGGTTCTGTGACGGTCGATGAAGAAGGGAATGCTGTTGGAAAGCCCCCAGCAGTCCTGCCAGTCTCTCCAGCTTCGTCACACCCCCCACAACGCCAACCCTACTGCTCTCCTCCCAGGCGTTTGCACACCCTGCTCCCTCGGCCCGACACCCTAACCTGGTCCCAACTCCGCCCCTCTCAAGAATTCCTTTTTCAGCTTTCAGACCCCTGGAGAGGCATCACCTCCTCTTTGAAGCCTTTCTGAACCACCCCCAACCACCACCACCCGGTAAGAATTAGCTCTTCCGCCTTCCATGTAAGTTTTCCTTCTTCCAAGAACTTGTCCCACGGTGGCACTTGTCACACTGTATCTGAACTGTTTATTAGTCTGTCTCTCCTACTCCTGTGTAGACTCCAAGAGGACCGAGGATATGATTCTCTGGGTCTGAGTTATTAAGTATATACTTCTGAGAATCTGTATTTCAATTTCCAAGCTACTGTTGCTTTCCCCAATGGAAAACTATTCTTGGCATAAATATGACCACATCACCCCAGACCCAGGCAGGTTGTAGAGAAGGTACCAGTAAAATGAGACCCACTGCTTAAGAGAGAAAGGCATCCAGATGCTGTGGGTTCCACAGGACCCTGAGAATGCTTGTCTTACTCCTCACTTATGTTTATGTCCAACTGAGCTAGAGGACAAAAGAGACCCTTTGCCAACACCTCGCTATGTGAAATCAGCTGGGCTGGGGGCTGTCTTTGGACTCAAGACATCACATGCTCACTTCCTGGGCAAGGAGAACTAGTGTGGCAACATCAGAACTCTGCTGGTTGAAGTCACAGCACAGATGGCTTATGAACATGAAAAGGCTGTTTAATGTTAAAAGCCTTTGATTTTTTTTTCCCCCAGATGAATTCCTTCAGAGCCCTGCAAGCTGTAGGCAAAATTATATGAGCCAAGGAGAAAGGGCATTTCAACCAAAACACTAAATTTCCTTGCTTAATACCATTTCTATGAGTTCCAAGTCAGAGTCTTAAATACATGTTTGTGGATTCCAGGTTAGTTTTGTTTGTTTGAGAAAGGAGAGTGAAGGAATGGGTTTAGGCTGTTTTGTTGCCCAAGTTTTCAACAAAGGGGAAGAGGGAAAAATATCAAGCTCCGATGGAAGAACAAAGAGAAGTAACCATTTGCTAAAGACGTCCTAGCAAGGAAACCTCATTTTAAACCTAATCCTAACTCGCTATTACTGAGCTTAGAATTCCTGCCTCACCTTTCTTTCCTCGTTTAACACTTCCAGATCAAACATATATTTAATAAGTTCCAGGATTGAGGACATGCTTTTGTTTGTTTAAGGAAGAGTTCCTTCAATATTAGGCCATCAAGCACTCTAAGTGTTGGCTCTCCTGGGAGTTTCATCTCATCTAATTTTCTTGCCAACTCTATAAAGTCAGTAACAAAACAGGGTTCAGAATGGTCCCCAGATGTTTAAAAGACAGTGTCTTCTCCTCAGAAACCACCACCTGGAAAAAGAAACTAAAGACACAATGTTTTCTCTGGATATTCAGGGTAAGTTAAGGGGAAGCCAAGAACTCTTTCATGAGGAAGTAAATAAGCCATAGACCATTCTAGGTCCTTTGCCCAAAGTAGTCTATGATGTTATCATTTGATAACATCACTTTTCATCAACAGCTCCCTGACTTCTTGCCTCTCACTGGCTGCTCTATGGGCCAGAGTGATTTGGGTCTGTGCTCTGCGGCCCCTTCCTTCGTCAGTGAGCACAGAGCTATGACATGAAACAGTAGTAGTTGTCACACACACACAGTGTCTGCATCCTTATTGTTAAGTACATAATATTGTGGATTTTGTTTTCAACCTACTCTAAACATCATACGATATCTTCATAATGCCTTGAGGATCCAATCTCTGAAAAACAATATCCATGTGCAACTATGTTTTCAATGTGGATCTTTATTAACAGTGGGGTCACTAGGGTCCCCTGCTTATACTTCTGATTAAGAAAACATGTAAATAGGGGCGCCTGGGTGGCTCAGTCGGTTAAGCATCTGCCTTCGGCTCAGGTCATGATCCCAGGGTCCTGGGATCGAGCCCCGCATCAGGCTCCCTGCTCAGTGGGAAGCCTGCTTCTCCCTCTCCCGCTCCCCCTGCTTGTGTTCCCTCTCTCACTGTGTCTCTCTCTGTCAAATAAATAAATAAAATCTTTAAAAAAAAAAAAAAGAAAACATGTAAATAAGTCCCCCTAAATCACTCTGTGTTGGCTGATTCTATATGGCACCAAAACAGAAATAATTGTTTTCCTCATGTACCCAGATTGGACATTCGCATTAAAACCATTCATTTGATTCAAAATATGGATGATACATGATGATGATTCAAATCAGAAATTAGAGGGGTGCCTGAGTGCCTCAGTTGGTTGAGCATCTAACTCTTGATTTTAGCTCAGGTCATGATGTTGGGATCATAAGATCGAGCCCCGAGTTGGGCTCCACGATCTGCACCAGGTCTGCTTGAGATTCTCCTTCTCCCTCTCCCTCAGCCGCTCTCCTCCCCACCACAACACCACTTATGCATACTCTTTCTTTCAAAAATAAATAAAATCTAAAAAAAAAAAAAAAATCAGAAATTAGATCCTAATGGTGACTCTGGATTAGATAACTTGAAGTTTTCTTTTAAAGATTTATTTATTTATTTTACAGAGAGAAAAAGAGCACAAGAGGGAGGGGCAGTAAGAGAGAGAAACTCAAGCAGACTCCCTGCTGAGCATGGAGCCCAATGCCAGGCTCTATCCCACGACCCTGAGATCAGGACCTGAGCCAAAACCAACAGCACCACCCAGGTGCCCCCTGAACTTTTCTTTAAAAAAAAAAAACCTGAAAAAGTGAGAAACAAAAGATTCCTCAGTCAGTATCCACTGGTGAGGAAGGAGTGAAGTGATGTTTTCCTCTTCTCAGCAAACAATCAGGCTTCGTCTAGGTTTTTAACTTGACAGAAGGTAGCCATGTCCGTCTGAGGTGAGAATGATCTTTCACTGGGAAAAGAAAGTTGAATGGTGAGAGCCTGGGCTCCGGGCTGAGACGGCTGGCTCTATGATCATTAGTGCGTGAAGCTGGGCAGGTTACTCCGCCTGCAAATCGATGTGAGTAGTGCTGCCTCAGAGGCCAACTGTGAGGATTAAATATGTGCACCGCAGAGGGGCTACAACCGTACATTCGGTCAAGGTAGGCAAACTGTTCCCATCCTCTGGAAGTCAAAGGAAGACTCTTTTGTACCCATTCTTTGCAAATATAAAGTTGCTTTTGAAAAGTGAACCAACCACCAACTTGGCAAATCTCAAAGGGCTGGTATCTCTCCTGGAGGAAGAGGGCATTATCTGCCCCAGCTGGCTGTTAGGTTAGGTGCCTGTTAGATGAGATACCACCTGTGAGGTGTGCTTAAGCCCAAAGGGGGGTGTTTAGCCCCACCTTGTTCAGCTCTGATATATTAAAATGCTATTTGTCCATGAGATAGTTTCCTTAAAAATCCATATGTGTATCTATATAGACAGATATAATGTGTAAATAACCGTCTAGTGCCATGCTCTTGATTTTTCCCCACACCTGGGGCTGTCCTCAGCCTTCACTGGTGAGAGCCAGCATAGCCAACTGCACCGAACTCTTGCCCAAGGAGTGTTCTCTGGGCTGCCCCTGGTTGAGTGGGTTGCACTATGGGTCTTGTTTAGTCAGTGGTGACTTTGCTGTCTCCCATTTATTGAGTTGTAAACCACACTGGTTGTCAAAAATGTGTAAACGAAGGCACTTAGAAACAAAGGATCCCACAAAAAACAAAGGATGAGTAGCATGTTAGATATTAACATGCAAGTTATCACACTGGGATATTTTTATCAGAGTGGGAAGGTCACAATCTATAAACAATTAAGAGCTCATGGAAGTCCTCCGATAGTATCAACAGAACATTACTGCAACCCAGAGAACCGATGCACAACCCACCCGCAATTGTGGACTGGAAGCTGGAAGAAATGGTGGCCAAAGTTCTGAATTATTTCAGGGGTTTCGAAAAGCCTAGAAGAGCAACTGCCCATGGCAATGCCAGAACCAGGTCCCCATACGGACGGTGCTGAGTCATTCATTGCTCCCACTTCCAGGAGAGCAAACCGCAGTTAGAGGGATATGAGTGTCTTCTTTTTCCCCCAGCTTAAAGTCTCCTAACAGCCAGTTTTAAACAAATTCTTAATTTGCAGAAAAGAAATGACTCATTCCTTCTGCCCTGTGTTATTCAAACGTTGTGCAGATCATTTATGTCACATGTACACATGTAAAAAACATGCAAATATGATCCTTACATGAGACTCTGTCTTTCTGAACTCATTCAGACTTCGTGTGTTATGGTTGGATGTAAAACTAATGGTAAAATATATTCACACTAAATGGAGTGAGCAGAAATGGGGGGGGGACCCCGGGGAATCTACATTGTTCTTTAATAGCTAACATGCAATTTTTAGGGGGTCTCGGAAGCCAAACTTTCTCATCACCTGAAAATAAGCTAAGAAATCAGAGCATTCCTCGTCTTTTCTATTTACACAATGCTTGTTTGCCTTTACCTCTCCTAATAATACATGCTCAAAAAGACACCTAAAAACCAAATTCTTGAGTCAACCACATGGCTAAAACACCGCAGGATGGAAGCCCAGAATTCATTTTAATGTGTAGTATTCCCTAGACTGTGACAGAATTCAGGTTTCAATTAACCTTCTCCAGGCTCCCCAAACCAAAAAGAATCTAGCAGGTTGTTAACATATTCATAAATAAACAAATGCTCGGTCTCTTGGCAGGGTGCCAGGACATGGTGCCAGGGAGGGATCCAGGCATCTATGGTGAAGCCATGGGGGTCTTTCACTTCCCTCCCTCTATGGGACTGGACCAGCGACAGATGCCACTCCTGGCTTTCTGAGCATCTTTATGTCTACATTTATGGAACCCTGTGGGCAAGATGTCCACAGAAGAGGCCTGACATGCAGCCAGAATTGCTGAAGGAGGCGCTGCTTCAAGCGTATGAGCACTCCAGGCTGGCTGTTGGCAAAAGGAAGTTGTCTGTAGGTCTGCGGAGCAGTCCTTCCCAAAAGTTAATGTGCATACACATCACCCAGGGATCCTATTAAAATGCAGATTCCCACTGGGCAGGATAATGGTGCACTTGATGCTGCTGGTCTGAGGACCCCACTTTGAGTAGCGATGTTGTAAACTGAGCACAAGAGTTGGGACGCCTGGGTGGCTCAGTCGGTTAAGCGGCTGCCTTCAGCCCAGGTCATGATGCCAGGGTCCTGGGATCGAGCCCCGCATCGGGCTCCTTGCTCAGCAAGGAGCCTGCTTCTCCCTCTCTCTCCCTCTGCTTGTGCTCTGTCAAATAAATAAAATCTAAAAAAAAAAAAAAAAGTAAAGTGAGCACAAGACCATTCGGTTCACAATTAAATAAACATGGTTTGGACACATCCCAGGTGCCAGGCAGTGTGCCCTCCACTGAAAACAAAGACAATAAGACAAGGGCCCTGCTTAGAGGAGCCTGCCATGTAAGAGGAGAGGGAGCTTATAACGCAGTATTCATTGAGATTCTTTGCATTACAAGGAAGAAAAAGCTCATCCAAAATGGCTCAAGTGAAAAAAGGGAATGTCCCTGGCTCCTTGTATTTGCAAAGCCCAAGTAAGGCCGACTTCAGGTCCAGTTGGAAGCAGAGCTAAAATGTCACCAAGACCTAGTTTTCCTTTCTCCACCAAAACCTAGTTTCTCTCTCTCCATCGTTTTGCTCTTCTTCCTGTGGTTTGACTCCTTTCTTGTTCTTTTTTTTTTTTTAAGATTTTATTTATTTATTTGACAGAGAGAGACACAGCGAGAGAGGGAACATAAGCAGGGGGAGTGGGAGAGGGAGAAGCAGGCTTCCCGCTGAGCAGGGAGCCCGATCCCAGGACCCTGGCATCATGACCTGAGCGAAGGCAGACGCTTAACGACTGAGCCACCCATAGGCCCTCTCTTAATGAGAGTGCCTGTCAATTCAGATGTCTCAGAAAAAACTCAAGGTATCTATCTCATTGGATCTAATGGGGTCATGTGCTCAGCCCTTAACCAATCACTGTGTCCTGAGAAGTCAGACGTTCAGCCTGGCAAACCCTAGAGTTTAGGATGGAGTTACCTCCTACAAAACCACCTGTACCTAGAGAGCAGAAGGCATGGATTCCCAAAAGAAAATCAAGAGTTGGATGCTGAGCAGCCAAAGCCCACAGTCACCACTGCAAAGGTGTGATACAAGTCTGTGCGGGGGGCAATGAGAGCATGGAGAAAAGCACTGATACTCGATAAATACTATCAACAACGATGTGGGGAGGGGGGGGGGAAGGACCAGCCGCAGGGCAAAGCATGCAGAATCTGGAAAGGACCAGGCCCTGGCTGGTTCGTTGGGGCCTTCAACTCAACACTGCCCCACCTCCCCCTCAACCGTGGTGTAATTCGGTCACTCCAGAAATATTTCATTACACTACTTCCTATGCAGATGAGAAATGAAAAGTGTGGTTAAATTGCTCCCGAGATTAGAAGTAAATTGGAATGTAGACTAGCTTGACACACGTCAAAGACTTAAAAGCCAGTGTAAGTACTACACAGCTGAGTGCTAACTGGTGCTCACAGGAAAAAGGCATTGGTGTGAACTGGAATAGAAGCTTCCACAAGGCATGAACACACAGATGCTGGTTTGTGCATTAGGATGTGATAAGACCAAACAAGTAGTGGGCAAGGACAGTGTCATCTTCAGAAACCAGGGACACCTGCAAGATGTGAGCACCCAGGTCAGTGACCTCCTCTCCACCATGGCCTCTGCCACCATTATCCGTGACTTCGGTATTCACATTGACATCTGACATCTTAGCCCTTCAGCTTCTTAACATCTCCACCTTCAATCCAACACAACTACCAACTGCCTTAGCCCTTGACCAGTAACAACTACAGAAATGTAGGTTTCAGGAATTCTTGACCAACATTTTACATTTTATCCTGCCCGAATTACTTGCATTTTTTTATTTTATTTCTATTTATATAAAATCTCAAATCTTGGATCTCACTGAGTCTCAATCCAGCATCCCTCCTATTTTCCCCCCAATCCATTACACATCATCCAGTAAGCCGTCTTCTTTACACTTAACCTAAAACAGCAGGATGTAGCTAGAGAAACGTGCAACTTGTAAATTCATTATCACCACAAATGCCAAAAAATAGCAGTGATAATTATGCTAATGATGATGGTGATATCATTATCATTTCACATGTGTTGAGTATCATTTATGAGCCAGCCTGATTCTCGATTTTGAGTCAGTAAGTACATAATTCTTTTGGTTTAATTTAGCGCAGTGTTTCTCAATGGAACCACTATTGGCATTTTTAGTGGGACAATTCTTCATACATGGGACTGTCCTGTGCATGGCAGAACATTCAGCATTACTCCCCAGTCCTGGCAACACACACACACACACACATAACACACGCACATGGCCCCCAATCCACCCTCCCAACCAGATTGTAGGAACAGTCCCACACCCAGTTGAGAACCACTGGCTGAGTGAAAAGAGCACTAACTTGAGCATCAGAACTGACATTGACTATACTTTGAGACCTTGAGCAAACAACCTTGCCTCTCTGACTACCAGGTTATTCTCCTGTAAAAGGTGGATCATAATCTTACTTCTGCCTAGAGGTGGCAAGTTTCAAGTGATCTCATAAAATACTAGTGAGAATATTTAGTGTATTCATTAAGATTATGTTTGGCTGTGACAAAAAAGTGGCAGCAACAGCATAAACAATTAGATGTTGATTTTTCCCACATCACAGGTATCCTGAAGGCTGGTCGTCCAAGGCCGGTGCGGAACCATCCTGTATCATCAGTGTCCCCAGCTTCTGTCTTTCTGCAAGTTGCCTTTACCTTCATGGCTGCCTCTCAGTCATGAAATAGAGTCCCCACTTCCAGACTCAACCTGCAAGAAAGATAGAAAGAAAGGGAAGGAGGAAGGAAGGAAGGAAGAAGACAAAACAGGCAAGAAAAAGCTTTGTCTGTATCAGAAACATAACACTTGCTCCAAAATCCCCAGCAGACTTCCATTTACACCTCACTGACCGTCACATGATCCTTCCCACCTACAAAGGAGACTGGAAATATTTTCAGCTGAGTACATTGCCTCCTTGAACAAAATGAAGGTTATGTGAGTGAGAAAGAAGGGGAGAATGGATAGTGGGTGGGAAACCAGCAATATCTGCCATCCTGGGCAAGTTACAAAGCATTATGGAAGTATAGGGTGGCATTATGATTAGAACCTGAAGGAAAGCACATACCAAAATACAGTATCTACATGAATTTCACTACATAAATTCCATCTGGAGTCTCATTTATCCACATTACTTAAGACTAAATAAGTGAATGTCCTTATATATGTCCAACAGGCATGGTGGCCCAATTAGCTAATGAGGCACATCTCTGCCTCATTTTAACTTAACAATAGAATGAACCACCTTGTGTGTAGTGGACTCTAAAGAAAATAGCCCCCAATTATTCAAGATAACAGGAGAATAATATGTGTGTAAATGAATATCAAAAGACATGTATTGGTTTAAGGCTACCTGACATCCACCTCCCTACTTTTAATAATTGCATTCTGATTTTCTTGTGGGAAAATACTTCCCCACATTGTGTGCTCGTTGGTTGGACTGTCAGTCAAGGTGCCCTGCTCAGGTGCCAAGGAACAGACACCTGACCTAACCTCAGCCAATGCAACTCTCTCATCCAGCACTTTGAATATTGAATGCGTGAAGCAAGACAAAGAAGGGAGAGAGGGTGGGAGGGACAAAGGGAAAGGGAGAGGGAGAGAGAAACGGAGGGAGGAGGGAGACAGGGGAAAAGGAAAGAAAAAAGAAAGGATTGAAGAAGGGAAGGAAGGATGGAAGAAAAGAAGGAAGGAAAGAAGGATGGAAGAAAAGAAGGAAGGAAGGAAGGGGGGAGGGAGGGAGGGAGGGAAAGAAAGGGGGAGAGAAAAGAGAGGAGAGAGGTGGGGAGGGCATGGGAGGGGAGAGGAGAGGACTCCAAATTGTCCAGCCTTGCTCCTTAGCTGTTCTTCAATTCTGTGGGTTCCCCACATCTTTCCCAGTTAATTTGTTATTTTTCTCAATGTAGATGAGTCCGTTTTGCAACCAAAGAACCTTGACCGATGCCTAACAGAATGACATTTTCAGACCACCCAGAAACTCAGCTGTTGGCTTTGGTTTCAACCTCATCTCCTACTAAAGCTTGACCAGAATCCCAAACGGCACTCCTTCTCTGATCCCCAGACATTCTATAGAGACATTGAGAAATACTGGACTGGTCAAAAGACTAGTGAGAACCAAGAAAATAAAAAGTCCTAGGATGAGAATGTCAAAGAGCCCCCCATTGGGAATCAGGAGCTGTGATTTCTAGTTTGTGCTCTTCCTCCAACTGGGGACACAGAGCACATCTCACAGCCTTTCTGCACCTCAGTTTCCACACTTGTAAATGACTGACCTGACTCTATCACATCTGTTTTTATAAGATACCAACACTTCTTAACTTTGCTAGGTCTGCACATGCCCACTGAGTTCCTACCCTCAAACAGTTAACAAACCATATATATCAGCCTCCTGACATTCTCCCTCCTTGAGCCCTGCTCCTCCACCTACCTTGTCCTTTATAATTTACATAAGATTGCCTAGAAGCCCCATCTCACACTTGGAGAGAAATTCCCCTCCCTTCCAAACTCCCCCTGCCCCCACCCCGGGGTCTCCTGGGGTAAGACCAGTCCTTACCAGTCCTTGAAGGGTGTAGACCACCCTTCAAGGGTGGACTACAGAATTTGCGAATTCTTCTCTGCATTTCACCGGTTGTGGTTTCTTGACCCACGCCATCCTGGCTGGCCCTACTCTGATCCCTTCTACCTGCAAAGCCCCAACCACCCAAGGTGAAGCGTGTAGCAGCCTTTACTGGAGGTGTGGGCGACAGAGGCAGCTACAGTGCAGCTCGGTGGGGCAAACGATGCCAAGCTGAACATCAATCTTCCTGCCCCTGGCCATTCTCTTCTTGGGAGCATCGCGGCGGCGTCCCTTCCTTGGGCGCCAGCATCCTGAGCCCCCTGTCAAGTTGCTTATCCCCTGTCATTCGTCCCTTTACCTCTCCCCTCTCCATTCACTCTTTTTCTCCCAACCCCAAAATGTCCTGTCCAGGTGTTTTCTTCCCACCACCTGAAGGGCCTGTTACTTGTTTGGCCAACAAAGGCCATTCTGAAAGGAATTTTGCCCAACAGCACTTAAACCAACAGTTAACCTTTCTCTTTCTGCTGCATAAAAATGCATCTCTAAAGATACAGATAACACCTGTTCTTTGGCTGAAGGCATAATGCCCCAAGCATTCAGGAGGTATTTCTCAGAAAGCATTTGGCTGGGACAAAAAGACTTGCATTTTGTTGGTATCCCTTAATGGAAAGAGTGTGATCTCTGATCTACCAAGCAAAAAGAAAGAGGCTTTGTCACTTACTAGCTATGTGACCTTAGGAAAAGGACCCATCTAAACCTACATTGTTCTTCTGTAAAATAAAGACAATAATAATACTTATTCCATACGATTGTGGTGAGGATAAAATAGAATCATACATAAAAAGCGCTGTGCACAGTGACTGGCCCATAACAAATGATCTACAAAGGGTAAATGATGGTATTATGATTATTACCATCATCACTGCTACTTAAGGCACTTAAAAGTGAAATCAAAATGGTGATAGCAAGTTGTAAAGAGCACAGCACATCAAGAAGTCACTTGGGAAGTGCGGAAATATAAATGAAAAACTATGTGCAACAAAGACTTAACCTAAATAAAGGGCACTTGGAACTCACGTCCTGGGAAGGATACCAGTCTCACTAGCAAGTAGGGCTGGTTAAATAATGGGGCTAAAAACTATAAATGTGAATACCGTTATTTCAGAAAGAAAATGTGTTTCATTTATATTATTCTTTGAAAAAGGAATCACATAATACCCTCCTTCATCTAAAGATATTGAGCACCAAGATGAGAACATCAAATATCTTAATTCCTCCCAGGAGCTCGTTCAGCCCTAGAGAGAATAAGAGTTTGCCAGAGTAACTGGGACATCTGAAAATGGAAATGGAATATTTAGACCTCCATGTTGTTTCTTGAAAATTTCTAGTCCCTGGAAAGGTTAAAAGAGAATCACAGTGGAGGTAAGCACCACACATCAAAAACAGATACACAGCCTCAGCCTCCTTTACAGTAATACATTTTCCTACTGGGCTCTTTTAAAATTGCATCATTTCTGTTGGACTGTAGTTCAGTTGTTACTTTTCTTGGTGGGGGGGACTCCATTATTGTTTCTCTGTTTCAAACACTAACATGGAAGGATCACATTCGAGGCCTTCCACAGGCATGATTTGGTATATTCCTTTTGTCCATATTAATTTGCCTTCCTTTTCAGCTTTTGTGTGCCACACATATGAAGTTCAAGACATCATGGAATGTAGCATACTACTCTAAAGCTTCTTGGACAGTGTCTGCCCCTCAATCCCTTTTGCTCTGTCTTCTTGGGCTACGTCTTTTATTTCGCACTCACTTACTAAAGACCTGTGAGCAAGACACTGCTTCGGTGCTGGGGAGATAAACACACACACAAATAGGATCCGGTCCCTTCCCTCCTGAAGAACCTAGACTAGGAGAGGAAGTAGGCTATGAACCAAGAGTCTCGATCTGCAGTGACTCCCACCGATAGATCTGTGCACAAGGCAGTAAGGGGAAGGGGGGACAGAAAGACACTTGTGCATCTTAGAGCTGGGCCAATAAATAAAACCTTCGGAAAGATCCAGGATCTTCAATTATGAGTAGGAATTCACAAAGCAAAAAGAAGAAATGGGAGGCAGGAGGTGGAGAAGGTGGAGAACCTGCTACCCAGAGGAAAATGGGACATATCACACCTATAATAAAAACAAACTTAGCCAACTAAGCACAATGAGGAGGCACACCAGTTGGCTTAATACATCTTGCACCTTTACTCTTTGAGTTTATTGTGACTTGACCTTCTTCTCTTCCATACATAAGCTTTCTCTCTCTATTATACACAAAGCAAAATCAGAGTCCCACGGTAGTTCCAGAAGGAAGGGAACGTTGTCATTAGCGGAACTCACCAGTATCCTAACATGCTAAGGACAAAGAGGGCATGCTCGCCATCCTCATGGAAGACGTCTAACCTGTTCTTATGGGGATTCCCACAACAACACAAGCTATCTTGCACCTGACCAATCCCGAGAACACTCAGTCTCAAGTGTTCTCAAGCCCAGCTGATAACTCACAGGGGCTTTTCAATCACTTGCTGCAATTACTAAGGATCATTTGTCATGTGTGCATGCACCTCCTTAGAATTCCATCATGCAAAGTGCATTTGTCTCGCTAGGATGTCTTTGCTTTAATTATAGTTACACACGATAACTCCTACCTTTGCACCGATTTCCCAGGAACTTGAGGGCCACCATTATTTGCTCTCTCGTCTAGCTGGGCGTTTCAGTCCCTGCACCCGGACCCAGGAGTGCCTCCAGGGCATACAACCTGCACAGTTAGCCAGCCCCACGCACAGAAGGACCCCATGCTTGGCTTAATTCTTATGCTATTGCTGAACTGAAATGCTTAAAAGCTTTTTAACAAGGGGTTCCACACTTTCATTTTGCACTGAGCTCCACAAATTATGTAGCTGGTCCTATCTAGGGGACTAACTGCTTGAAGGTGAGTTTCTGTCAAGCCCTTGCCTAGACACCCAAGATGGGAGCCATTTTGATCATAGCGATCATTTTCACCCTCATTCTCATGGCAGGGTGACTATCACAAACCTGCAAGCTCAGGCAGCCCCAAAACACCTTTTGACGTCTGATCACAAATAACCAGTTCCACCAAAAGTTAAGCTTTGGCCTTGGCCATACTTGATCATTCTTTATCATCCTGCCAAGTCTGCGGATAGGCTCCTACTCCTTCAAGGTTCCTCCAAGTTTACAAACAATACCACCTCCAAACACTGGTTCATAAAGTTTCCCATTCTATAAACTTAATGTGTTATTCAGGATTTAACAGTTTCCTTAGCATAATTCGATTAAGGGTGTGCAGAATTGCATCAGCTGTAATAAAAGTCAAGTCCTGTAATTTCAGTTATTAAACACTTGTACAAGAGCCTGTACCAAGCAGCTGTGAACTTGAACCGCAAAAGTATCAGCTGGGATGCCCAGAAAAGTGGGAAAGGATATGAGCAAATTATGTTCTTCCTGTGACAAATTTGAGAGGGCCCCCTCAAGGTGAGTGACAATGGGGTCTGTAAATTGCGCATTTACCTCAAGCCATCCCCTCACGCAGCTCAGGCCATTCCTCACATTGCGATTGTCATTTACTACCTGTCCACACTGGATCCTGACACAGAACTGTCATATAGGTTGTGATAGAATCATCGGCCACTCACTCTCCCGAGGCCTGAAATCAAAAGCATCACTCCCCACATACCTCTTTACAGGCATTAAAACATCCTCTTCCCCTCCCCCCGCCCCTGCCCGGACCTGAAGACGATGCAGGAACTCAACTGCATGTGTGGGTGCGCGGGGATGTCGTGTGGAGGGAGGGAAGATGGTTGGGGGAGGGTGGTAAAGTGACACCTCGGCCTTATTCACAACTACAGATAAGACATGCTTTTTTATTTCCCTCTTGGTCTTTCTGAAGTCATCTCTAGAGACGGGGTTTCAAACATGATCTTTATTTCATTGCTGAGACCCAGGGAATATTAATTAACAGCCTTACTCAGATTCACATTAATTTCAAACCGACAGCATAATCCAGCCGCAACTACACCGTCTACAACAAGAAATCCTGGACAGGACTGGCCACAGCCAGGCAGGGATGCATGGGAACAGGCAAGCATTGTCTCATTCAGCATCCACAAGAGGCCAAACTTCCTGAAAGTAACTATTCCTCTGCCTGGTTAAACTGCACATTCAAAGCCCTCAAAATAATAAACAAATATTATAACCTCAGAGCCCTCCCTTAGGTACCAAGGCAGCATTTGTTCTTCAGGGATGTTTTGGTCCCTGCCTTTATCTTGTTAATGCAATTGAGAAAACAAATAATAAACGTCAAATCCTTCATTTGGAAATTTTAACTTCTCCACCTTCAGAAATTCTGAATTTTCGTTTCTAATTCCTCCGTGGGAAATATGAGCCTCTACCCGGTCCCCCTGGAAATCTTGCAGATGTTCCTGTTGCCCACTCCCCACATCTAAATAGAGCCCAAGGCCCCCTTCCTCCAGCAAACTTTGGTGAACAGCCTGGCAATTTTTCTAAACAGGGAACACATTCTTCCACTCTTTCTCCCTTCTGAGCGCTCTGCACTTTTGATAGTTCGATACTTCATTCACTTACTTACCAAGTGTTTATCAAGTACTCACTATGCGGTGGACAATGAAGGGTCCAGGATTTGCCCCAGTCCCTGCCTGCAAGGTGCCCACGAGTCAGCCTGAATGAGGCCTTTGAGCGCCTCTCAGCTCCCTGAAATTCAAGCCCCCAGCCGTGCCACTGCCTTGTTCCAAACTCATATTTGTTGACTAAATGCACCGGGTAGACTTCATTTTATAAATAGAGCTTTCTAATTAACAAAGGAATTCCAAAGTCAAAGGGGTCAGTCAGGCGTGCTATCAGCTGAGCAGAATTTGAAAATAAAAATCACTCTGATAAGCCACTCTGAAGAATATTTCCTCCTGGCTGATGGACATATTGCCAAGTTGGGAAACGTGAAGGGATCGCCTTCACATCTGCTGCCGCAGAAATGGTCACGGGCGCGGCTGCAGTTTGCTGTGGCCCAGGTCTGCTCGCACCAGGGGCTGACAGAAGCTTATTAACGCCAAAAAATGCTTCGCTCCTTCTCAAACCCGTGGAAGCTGAATGTCACTGATACGACTATCTCGGCCGTTAGCGGGGGCTACACCTGTCTTGCCTTCCTAGAAGGCAGCTACGTACAAAGCTCCAGGAGTCACAGTTCGCCTTTTCCAATTACAGAGTGGCAGAGTGGAGAGAAAGCATCTGCCACAAACAAGGGTATCGGGCAGAAACCCCGTTCCAACACCGCAAGGGGACAAATGTTGGCGTTTATGCTTCAAATTTCCTCTGAGCAGAGGCCACGAATGCTCTGCCTGCTGCAGAGGCTCCACGCAGCACCCGGGATTTTTTTAAAAACAAAAGATCCAAACACATCGCAATTCTACTTTAACACAAAGTCCTTAGATATACTGAGAGAAGAATGAATTCCACTGTTTAAAAAACCCTTCACTCAAAAACGAAGCATGAATTTTACTGTGATTAAGTGAGAAGAGCTGATTCTAACGCCACATGAAATTTGTTTTTAAATGGTTATTTTATTCAGAATGGTTGCCTTTTAATGACGCTGTCTTGATTTCCTGTTAAACCTATTTCATCGATAGTCATCCAACATTAATATTTATTTTTTTCATTTAATTTTAAAGTATTCTTAAATTAAAGCTATTGGCAATATTCTACTGCTGCCGATGATAATTCCGCAGAGGCGCTACCATGAAAATATCATAGAAAACATGATCAATGTGTTATAGCTGTCATCTGGTTTAATAAACACAATAAACTATTTTAGGAAATTAAGAACTAGCCATTCTAGAGTATGTTATAAAATCCACTGCTAAATACAACTCTTTTTTTTAACTTCTGTGCTTCTTTATCTTGAATTCTTAACAGTGTAGTCAGATTTCACATTGTAATGAAAATTATGCTTAAGATTCTTACATTCTTATACTTAAGGATCACCTTGGGTTAAAATCTTTCCCATGTACATATTATTTTTCATCATATTTTCCTTCAAATCCCCCGCATTTAACCAACACGGGTTGGCCTGCCGAGATTTCACAAAAATTATAGTAAAATAAAGTCATGATGATCTCGAACTTGTACGTCTATAATGAAATATATAACTACACTGTCTCTTGTACCTATTTAGGCTTTAAAACTTCGTACTGTAATATGACATTCTACAGAATGCTTCAGTAGAAATGGGCTCGGGATGGCAGCACAACATTACCATTGCCAGAAAACCGGCATGGTTTTCTCCCTGGAAAATACCAAATCTCAAGATCCAACACATTTACTCATAATTCATTTTCATTTCCTCTTTCCCAGAATTCATTTTCATATCTAAAAGAAGCTCTTGGCTGAAGCCTTCTACTGTCTGCAACATGTTATAGCTTCTTTGCAATTTCACTTTTAGGAAACACAGTAAGGAAAAGTAATGCACCCTCATGGGCATCCCACGTAAGCCATGATAAATTCATATTCTTGTTTTGCACTGATTTGAATGAGAAGCAAGAAAGAAAAGGAGAAGCCTGTGAGTGCCCTTATAGCTCACAGGTGAAACTTCCCTTTTCAAACACCTCCATGTACTGGGTCACAGGCAGGAAAACACTCCAGACATATAGACTTGTCATTTTTCTAACCAAAGAAGTTGCTACCATCGTCAACAATACCTTCACGCTGATTTTTGAGGTCTGTTTTAATCATCAGAAATTTTTTTTTTACTTATATACTTTTCTTCCAAAAAACCCTTTTTCTGAACTAACCTCAGAACCAAAACATGTCTCCGCTTCAAGGTTCCCCAGCCTTAACTGAACAGTAATCAAAATCCAATGCTTCAAACCCCCAAGGGAGCTGCTTCTTCATTTCTGTGCTCAAAGTGGAACAGGAAAGGAGTGCGAGCTTTTCCCTCCACTGCCTTGTTTGGTGTTTGCCTTTAGAATTCGAAGGTCTGTCCCCATTCCTGCGCACCTGACAGGCTGTGATTTATATGTGAGAAAACAACTCCAAGGTTCTTATCAAGGAGTCAGAAGCTGCTCCCACCCACCTTAGCGGTTTTCTAGGAAACAGACTGGGAAAGGGGGGTGGGGGGAGGGGAAGCAAATTCTGTCTGAAGCTACCCAGGACAAGTAGCATAGGTAAATCCAAAGTAATGGAGGCAAATATTAAAAAGAATATTATTTATTATCTTTTTTATTAATACTCACGGAGAACCTTTGCTTTTTACACAAGTCTACTTTTAGAAGAATGCCTCCTCGGCTATCGTGCCCAATGGAGCTCTGTGCTCGGGCCAACTTCCAACTTCCCCTTTCTCTACCCCACCCCTTACGACCAAATTACTCTTGTACATGTTCACAGATACCACGAAAATTTTGTAAACAAGATTTAGGTTACTGGATCTTGATTTAATCAACATCCCACTTCAACACGGAAGGTAGGTAGGAGAGAGGGTAGGAAAGGGGAGAAAAAGGAAGGGAGAAAAGGCAGGGGAGAGGAGAGGAGGGGAGCTGGTCAGAACTTTCAAGTCTTGCCTTTGCTGAGATGTGTGCGTATTGTGGCTGTTCCTTGAAATTCAATGACTCAAAACATTGACAGCAAGTGCCTGTGTGGTTATTTATACTATATATCTATAATAGAATATGTGGGCTTCCTCAGTTTGGGTCTGGGCTGTTTTTGTTGCAATACACCACAATCCTCCTGTGGGTGTCTCCACAGGGAGTCGGGTCTCCCAGGAAACCCTCTCAGAGCCGGGGCTTCCGGAGCAGGGTCTTACTGAGGTCTTTGACCTCCTCGGGACTATTGACCCGCTCATAGCCCAGCACCGCCATGGGCTGGTAGCAAAACTCCTCCACCTGTTTGATCTGCTGGAAGGTGAGGGCCGTCCGCCAGGCGTTGGCGGCCTGCGTGGCGTTGCGCGCAGACACCACAAAGGGCTTAGAGGAGGAGCCTGAGCCACTGGTCATGTTGAGGGCAAACTGTTCCATTTCGGGGCTCACCAGCAGCCCCACAAAGTCGTACACCCTCCGTAGGGTCTTGACGGGGTCTCCCACTAGGTCCTCGTACCGCACTACCAGGTAGTGGCCTTGCAGCCAGTCAGGGGGCTGCAGGGCTGTCTGCAGCGTCTTGGCCATGCTGTTGCAGATGACCTCCATAGCGCCAAGAGCGTGGTAGTCCGCCGGGCCGCCCACACCCTCCTTCTTGACGCCCAGCTTGTGGCCAGCGGCCTCCAGGAAGGGCATGCGGTGGGCGCGCGGGTCCCGGCTGCGCACCACCTGAAGGCTCTCACGGATGAGACCGTGGCGCGAGCGGATGCGTGAGCTGGCCACGGCACGCGGATCGCGCACTAGGTGGATGACCTTGAGGTCCAGGGCAGGGTCGCGCAGCAGCGGCGCCAACACGGCCACGTCGAAGACACGCACGCCCTTGATGACCAGCGTGCGGTACTTGCGGCACTCCTCCTCAAAGCGCGCCAAGCGCTGCGGCGGGCACTTCTTGCACACGCGATCGTCCACCAGCCCCACGACCTCCTTGCGGTAGGCGGGGCAGAGTGGCGAGGAGCACACCACCTTGTTGGTGGCTGCACCGAAAATGCCCAGCGTGGTGAGGTTGCGCCCCCCGCTGCCCGCGGGGCTGTACAGCTGGAAGACCGAGAGGTCGCAGCGATAGAGAGCGCTCAGCATGTCCCGCGCAGCCCCTTGCAGGGAAACAGCGTCCCCTGGGTACAGTTTTTGCCACACGTGCCACACTGGCTCGTAGAGAAAGAACACCTCGGGGTTCTGGTTGAAGAGCTCACCGAAGAAAGAGGAGCCCGAGCGCCACGTGGTGAACACATACACCAACTGCCTCTTCTCTCCGCCAGCCCCGGTGCCCCGAGTGCCATTGCGGGGAGGGACCACCGCCCCTGCTGCGCCTGCTGCTGCGGCGGGGGCCGCCCCGACGGCGGCGGCGGCGGCAGGAGGGCGGTACGGAGTACGGGGGTCCAAGCGGGTGTGTGCGCGGGGCGGCACTGCCGGAGGAGGCCCCGGGCGCCCCCAGCCGCCCCCAGCCGCCCCCGCCGCGGCACCCAGCGGCCCGTCGGGGCTGCACTGCTGCAGCGGCTCCTTGTGCCACTTGTAGTCCAGGAGGTTGAGCATGGTGAGCACCAGCAGCAGCGCATAGCCCGCGCACAGCACCAGCGCCTTCCTGCGGAACACCTTCATTCCGAGCGGGGACGCGGGCCAGCGACGGCCCGGGCGCCGGGGCCACGGCGGGAGCAGGGCGCGCGGCGCGGCGGCAGGCGCGGCCGGGAGCAAC
>NC_058403.1:116960309-116969949 GCF_002201575.2 Neomonachus schauinslandi
GGGGGGGCGCGCCCGGGGGCAGGGCTCGCGGCGGGCTGCGGCTCATCACAGGCACAGCCGGGGCCGGCGGCGCGGCGGAGGCGGCCCTGCAGCCCAGGAGGGGGACGCAGCGGGCCGACTTCGGGCGCGGGGACTGGGGCCGCGGCTCCGAGGCGGGCGCGGCAGCAGCGGCGGCTGGTCCCCGACGCCCAAGGCTGGCTCTCCCATGGCAGCGGCTCCGAGAAAGACCTGCGAGGGGAAGCGGAGTAAGCCGATGCGCCCCAATCCTCCTCCCCACCCGCCTCTTTCACCTAAGTAACGCCCACCCTCGGGTCAGCCGGGCTCCCCCGCTCACCTGGAGCCGCGGGCGCACCCCGGAGCCGCCCGGGATCACGGCCGGGTGGTCTGTCCTGCTGTCACTCGTTCCTCGATTTCTCGTTCACAGTCCTTCCTGGGAGTCCCCGCGCCTAAGAGGGGGCCGCGGGTCTCGGCAGCCCAAGCCCTGGGCAGTTTCCGGGCAGTGGGCGCCCTGCGGCTCGGGAAGGGAAACTTTCACCGGGCCTGGAACCCTGCTCCGCGCTCCGCTGAGCCCAGCGTGCCCAGCTCCAGCGGCGTCTCCGCCGACCTCTCGAGACCGCAGCTTCTTTCCTCGCTCCGGGGGGGCGAAGCCGGCTGGGGGAGGGGGCTTATACAGGACCCAGCTCCCGGCAAAGCGGCTCCGCCTTTCTCGCTGTCGGCCTCCGCGCCCGGAATCTTCCCATCTCTCTGGCGGCAGTGGATCGGGCGCAGCGCGACCCTGCAGCGACAGCAGCTGCTTAGTCCATCACTCGGAGGATGCCCGGGCCGGCATAGCCGGCAGCGCCCGCCGCTCCGCAGCCTCCGACTGGCCCGGGAGGAACCCTACACACACAACAATCGGCCAAGGAGCCCGAGTCTGCAGCGCTCCCTTGCCACCGCCTCCCCCCCCGCCCCCGCCGGCACCAGCCGCTTCTGGCCAACGAGGTATCGCGGCAGAGGAAGCCCCCGCCGCTGCCGCTGCCGCCGCCGTGCGAAAGCGGCGCCCGGGAGGATGCTGCTACCCGACTCCCCCTACGCGGAGCGGCTGCAACGCGCTCGGGCCAGCCTCTGCGCGGCTCCTGCCAGCCTGCGCCGGGTTGGTGCGCGCCGCCGTCTGTCGCTGCGGCTCCTCCCCTTCGCCGCGCTGCCCTCCTCCTCCGCCCGTCCCGTGCCCGCCCCCCTCGCAGAGTCGGGCTCCAGCCGCCGCCGCCTCGGGGACTGGAGATGCGGGGCTCGATTCACCGCGACGCCGCTCGGGCTGCCACCCACACGACCGAGGCCGTAGCAATACGTGCGGAAAGCGCCTGGACGCGGACGCGGGGTTCGGAGAGATCGGGCGCCCGGGGCTCTGAGAAACTTGGGAGTCTCCTTGCGGCTGCCGGGCTCAGCCGCACGTTTTTGCTCTCGGAAAGAGTTGGTGATAAAGTTTGGGCAGAAATCCCCCAGCGGCCGCCCACTCCGCTCTTCCTTTCGGCGTCGGCACCGCCCGCCCCTCCAGGAACCGAGGACGCACCCGGATGCGGGTGCGCTCGGAGGACGCCGAGCGCCGCTTGCAGGCTTTCTACTCCCGGCTCACGCGTTCCAGCTGGTCTGGGGTTTCTCCCTCACCGAGGAAGTAATAAATCTTTCTGACCTCGGGGTCAAAGAAGACGCATCAGTTCTAGGGAGGAGTGTGCAGGCGGGGCGCCTCGCCCCCCCCCCCGTTTACTCCACCTACGGATGGGGCAGCTTGGGTTTCACTACGCCCCCCGCAGATGCCCTCGGTCCCCGCTCGTAGTGACGCGTCCGCTGTGAGCGAGTGCTCGGGAACTGGGGTGGTGGGGGGTCGGGGAGAGACTCTGTGTTGTTCTGCTATACAATAAAATACTTGTCTTGCTTCTTGCTTTTACAAATGAGTTTAAATCATTTGGCTAAAGGAAACACGGTCGTTGGAAGTAAAAAGAACTCATTTTGAGTTGGTTTAAGTTAAAGTTCTTTTTAAAAAGATGAAAACTCGCTCCCTCGCGCTTCCTCTCTCGCTCTCAAGAGAACCAAAGGCGACTAATACCCTCAATTGCATCCGTAAAATGGGGACACTTCTAATAGCATTCAGTAATTCAGCGGTGATTGGGTGTTAGATGCCCAGATGATTTAAGCCCCTGGAGGCCTTGCCTAAGTTGCGGCGAATCACTAGGGGTCCTGAAGCTCACTGACTGCGGATAACAGAGCGCTGATCTCCTGGAGGCGTATCTGTTGCCTCCTACTCCATGAAGTTTTTGGAAGTTTGACAAAGTTACTACAAAAGTATATTTGTATTATTTTTGGGTACATTCTCTTAGCCAGAGGATCCTAAATTTAAAATGTTGCTGTTTGAGCTATTACTCCTCACTGAGTTTTATAGAATTTTATGAATGCAAGGGCTTTTAGAAAGTGACTTAACTCGCGGGTTTTCAGGATAGAAAAATATTCAAAGAACTTGACTTAACCCCGTTTTAAAGAAAAAAATTCCATAACGCCCGGAGTCAGTTCAGATAATCATTCCCCCTGTGGTTCTGATAAAGTGTAAGGATGAGGTATATCTAGGACAGGTTTTATGCAAATGGGAGGAGGCAGAGTAGAGTTTAGGTGGGGCTTTCTCAAGTAGCAAGCGCATCACCTCTCCAAGCAGGTCAGGACAGACGTCTTCAATCCCTGTTTACACAGGAAGGTGGTAGAATTTAATTGAGTGACTTCCATCTCTCCATTTCTGGACCCACCCACCTCCCTTCCCCTGCTGTCTCAAAAGTCCCTGTCCCTTCTTCCCTCTTCCCTTCCCCCGCCCCAAACAAAAAATAAGTGATACTGGCTCATTAAGAGAGTGATGGAAGAGGAGGAGTTGTGGAAGAGAGAAAATCTCAATCTTAATATTCAGCATGATTCCAAGGAAAATCATTTCTAATACTTTTAATTTAGTCTCTGGTTTTGTGGTTACTCAGAAAGCACCATGAATTGCAGTTACTTGATGTAAGACCCTTTCTTAAACAATTGTTTGCATAGAAACAATTTTGTTGCAATTTCCTAACACTTTACTAGAGTTGGCAAAATAGTAAATCCACTTGCCATACGCCCCCACAGTGAGTGCTCAGCTGTGAGTGCTCAGCTGGCATAAATTTACAGCTTCCGGCCTCTCCACCCTCTGCTTGCTTGCAAATATTTTACCATTTTGCATGGTGTCATGATTAATTCCCAACTTTGTTACAACTAATGACATCCAAAGACTTGATATTGTCTTCCTTCCCACATTTGTTCAGAAATTCTTTTCATTTTAATCCATTTATCCTTTTTGCATAGTAATGACCCAGACATAAAATAAGTCACATAATAATTTCATTGGTGGGGGGAGCCAGTCATGCCACTGGGCTGTCCTTAATTCAGCTGGTAGTTTAGTTCGTTGCAATTCAGTCTTTTCCAGGAATGCTCCTTCAGTCTCTTCTTCAGTGCCTGTGATGTGGAAAGGAACTGCCATTGGAAACTTGCCGTGACCTTTGCCTAATCCTGGACAAATAGGGGCCTAACATCCAGGGGTGCTGTGGGCCCAGTACCCGGCCTGTGGAATAGGGCAGAGAAATCTTCCAAGACCTTCCTCCATAATCAGGATTGGGAAAAAATGTAAGGCAGGGCTATCTGGTCAGTTTCCAGCCAAGCCTGTCAGTGTCCCTGGGGCCTACAAGATTCATCTTTGGGAAGTATCTATCCCTGGCAAGATAGATTGACTCACTCAGATTTTCAACTAATATGCATTTTCAATGGAACTTAAGCACACAGAATTGGATTAATCATAATCCTTGATTGAAAACATACTGTCATTAGCCCAAGGGTGGCCCTTTTCTATTTTATATGACTTTAAATAACATAATGAATACTCATGAGCCCTTTACAGAGCCCAAAACCTCCAGAGATAACCACTCTACTTAATTTAGTTTAAAAATTTTAATGAGGGCACCTGGGTGGCTCAGTTGGTTAAGCGACTGCCTTCGGCTCAGGTCATGATCCTGGAGTCCCGGGATCGAGTCCCGCATCGGGCTCCCTGCTCGGCCGGAAGCCTGCTTCCCCCTCTGACCCTCCCCCCTCTCATGCTCTCTCTCTCTCATTCTCTCTCTCAAATAAATAAATAAAATCTTTAAAAAAAAATTTAATGAAATGTTTAAGTTCAAAAAAAAAAAAAAACAAAACTTTGCCTTAATTGTCAAAAAAAGAAATAGCCTGAATAGTCTTATGATTATTAAGGAAATGAAGCAGTCATTTAAATCTTTCCATAAGAAAAACAACAGGCCCAGAGGGCTTTATCAGATTTTCTACCAGACTTTCAAGAGCTAAATAATTTCTATCCTACTCAAACTCTTCCAGAGAACAGAAAAAGAGTGAATAATTCCGTCCAACTCATTTTAAGGGGAAAATAACTAGAAGGGGCTTTCAGAGGAGGCAATAGGTCCTTTTCATTGATTAGTATACACATCAAACTCCTAAATAAAATACTAGCAGAGCAAATCTAAGTGAGTGTGGGAATAAAGACAAGATTGGCAAACAAAGCCTTGGAGTTTCTTCCTGCAGTTTTTCCTTCCCGACCTTAGGGACAAGCTAACTGGACAAGGAGATGTTTTCCTACCACAGCAAATGACACCACCTCCTCGAGTCCACGAGCCATTTCTCTGCTACCTGTATGGGGCATTCTCCTGGGTTCTGCCTGACTCCCATCCAATCTCCCTTCCTTTGGGAACAGTGTCTGAACCACCCCACCCCACTGAGTGTGGCTTTGACGGGAACTTCGGCCAAAGTACTCCTCTTCACCCCCTCCTACCCAAACTCAGCAAGTTAAATGTTCTGTCCATGAAAGTTTCACTCATTCATTCATTCTTTTCTTTTTAAAGATTTTATTTATTTATGAGAGAGAGAGAGAGAGCATGAGCAGGGGGGAGGGGCAGAGGGAGAAACAGACTCCCCACCAAGCAGGAAGCCGACCATGGGGCTTGATCCCAGGACCCCAGGACTCTATCCTGAGCCGAAGGCAAACGCTTAACCGACTGAGCCACCCAGGCACCCCCATTCATTCATTCTTTATGTATTGAACTCCTACTATGTGCCAGACAATCCAAGTCTTCATCAGAGAGACTGAAAAATAGAAAACAGTTGAGCCCCCTCATCCCAACAGTAAAGCCTAGAGAGATGCTCCATTACCCTTTCAGGGGGGCCCTTTCTTTAAGCCTATGAACTTGGAGGGGTTTTTTTAGATCCTGTGAGTTACTCCAAATGCATCCACAAATTCTCCCTGCTCCCCATGAAGTCTGTCAGAGTCCGTTTTGTTACTTACAACCAAAAATTCCTAATTGACGTGGTGGCTTACTGCCTAATTACAGATTTGGTTTCATTCATGCTTTGTCTTTGTGCCTTATTCTCCACCTGCTCTTAAAGCAGTGCTTTCGCTTTTGAGTTTGCACCTTTAAATTCTAGGATCTAGCCAAGCAGTGATCATAAGGAGCTCCAGCCCAGCCCCCACATTGGCATCAGTGACCTCACCCTTCACACCTTTCCCTGACCTTATTTATCACCGACACTGGCTGGGCTGCTCGCGTGTAACCTCTGCACCCCTCGGCCACACAGCCAGGACTGCTCTCACACTAATTAGTATAAATTTTCAGTCAGATTTACTCTCAGAAACCACATCTAATCATCAGTATTTCCTGAACTTTGATCCTAAGGATCTGCTGGGCTCTTTTATTATTATTTCATTATTGCCCCCTATTGAAAGAAAGAAAAAAAAGGATGAAAGAAAGAGATAGTAGGGATATGAGATGGCCCACAAAGATAAATACAAGAAAATTGATCAAAGGGAAAATAACATGAAGCCAAGGGTGTGGTTCTATATAGCAATTCATTCCATGAGGTCCTATTCGATTGCTAGAGGTGAGCCAAAAAATAAAATTGGCTCTGAGCTTCCTAGTAGCCAGAGTAAAGAAGGAAAGTTGCTCAGGAGCTCGACAGCTTTACCTGACACAGAAAACTAAGAAAAAATTTTATCTGCCTTCTCTTGTAAGCTTCATTCATGTGTTTTCTTTGTTCACTACTCTTTTCCCCATACTAGCATAGTATCTGGCATGTAAGTGCTCAATAAATATTTATTGGCTGACTTACTGTGGGTCCTTAAAAAAGAATTATGCAGTATAAAAAGTGGACTAAGTCCTTAAATTTGTCTCAATAATCTACAATGGAAAAAAAAAAACAACAACTATAGAGTTGGGGCAGAAAGTGCCGGTTCTTATAAGATCAATCAATGCAATCCAATGTCATAATGTCAATGCTCAGTTCACCAAAGGCAATTTAGGGTGGGCTACATCCACCCCTCTGATGGTCTCGCCTACTGCTCATCTCGGCACGCTGAATGAAGCTGTTTATCACGCTGAAGCATATAAGGATGAATAACTTCTAGGACAAGGCTTCTTGGAGAAACTATTACCTGTAAACAAGAGACCCAGCTTCTGTCATCGCTTTCCACACATCCACGCCAAACATTGCCCAGTAGTCGTTAAATCTGTGTCTTTTGGGCGCCTGGGTGGCTCAGTTGCTTGGGTGACTGCCTTCGGCTCAGGTCATGATCCTGGAGTCCCAGGATCGAGTCCCGCATCGGGCTCCCTGCTCGGCAGGGAGTCTGCTTCTCCCTCTGACCCTCCCCCCTCTCATGTGCTCTCTCTCATTCTCTCTCTCAAATAAATAAATTAAAAAAAAAAATCTGTGTCTTTTTTTTTTTTAGATTTTATTTATTTATTTGAGAGAGAGAGCATGAGATGGGGGAGGGTCAGAGGGAGAAGCAGACACCCCGCTGAGCAGGGAGCCTGATGTGGGACTCAATCATGGGACTCTGGGATCATGACCTGAGCCGAAGGCAGATGCCCAACCCACTGAGCCACCCAGGCGCCCCAAAGCTGTGTCTTGTACTATCCTCAGCTAGAAAGTGATCTTGAAGCATTTGAAAATCATTTCGTTTCCCTGGCTTTCCCCCTCAGTGTGTCAAGACTCGTGAGTTATGAACACACTAAATAGGGTTGAAACTGGGAGTGTGCTTCAACAGTGTTGAAGAGTGCTTTGCTCTGACTACGGGCCCTCATCCCCAGTGTGGAGCTCCAGTTCACAGGAATTCCTCCTTGGAGTAAGCCTGTTCTCTCCACAGAGGGTCTGTCCCCTGACAGCCAGGTGCTCAGAGGCCTGGCCTCCCGTATCTGCTGAGAGGTGGCCTCCGCCTCCCTGTGGACCGTCTGGACCCAACTCCACCCCGCCGCCCATCCTTATCAGTCAGCACGGATGACTCGCAGAGTATTTTGAAATACAACGTTTGAAAAGAAGAGAAGCTTTGGGTGCCTGGGTGGCTCAGTTGGTTAAGCGACTGCCTTCGGCTCAGGTCATGATCCTGGAGTCCCTGGATCGAGTCCCGCATCGGGCTCCCTGCTCGGCGGGGAGTCTGCTTCTCCCTCTGACCCTCTTCCCTCTCATGCTCTCTGTCTCTCTTTCTCTCAAATAAATAAATAAAATCTTTAAAAAAAAGAAAAGAAAAATCTTTAAAGAAAAGAAGAGAAGCTTTGACCGTGAAGTTTTAGTCCATGATCAGAAATGCTTTAAAAATCATCAACCAGTTACCAAAATCAAAAGTCAGGAGGACACAGAGATAACACCGCATTAGCAGAAACTCCATGGGACATCCACGTGGCTCTGCACTAATAGAATTCTGTTTAAAGCAAATAAAGTGATGTCTACCGTAACACCCTCATGCCTTCAATGTGACTTCTACCTCAGGTGCCACAGTATCTGATAAAAGGCTGTCAACTGGAAACCCCTCTCTTTATTAACAGAAAGAATTAAGTTCTTTGAGATTTAAAAACAGAGTGGCTCGTGTACAGAATTTGGAACCAGCCCTGGATTTAATTCCCCACAAGTTTACTTATAAGTCCTATGTTCTTGGACAAGATATGCATTCTCTTTGGGCCTCAGTTTCTCATCTGCAATATAGGAAAGTAATATATGGATAATAATATCTGACTCATGGAATAGACAGAAGAAGCCAGGGAGGGTGCAGAGGTCAAGCACACAGCATGGCTTGGAGTGGTTAGTAAATAGTAACTCCTGCCCTCACCCCAGGGGAAGGGCCTTTTCCCTCTGGGGAAGAATGAAGCAAGTTGAAAGAACTTAGGATCTACAGGAAAGAAGGATGTCCTACCACTTTCTTTCCCCCTTTTTGTTAGGGGTATTTGGGGATTTGCTTTGGTGAGGGCTTTTTTTCAGGATGGGGAGGGTTCCGGTTGAGGTTTGTAGGGGCAGAAGGATGGGAGAAGTGTTCAAGTGGTTGGCAGAGAGGATGGAGCCCATCACAGCTGGAGTTGACCTGTGTTTCGTTGGCCTTGATGTCCACTGAGCCTTGCTACCCAAAGTGTGGTCAGTGGATCAGCTGAACCGAGGTCACCTGAGAGCTTGTTAGAATGCAAAATCTCTGGCCCCAGACGTCTTGCACCAGTATCTGCATTTTAGCAAGATTCCTGAGTGACTGACCCGCACATTGGAGTTTAGGAAGCAAGGTAGCAGCCACTTTCATGTTTAATAGTGGGTAAACACCTACAATAAATTACTCAGGGTCATGCGGGTGGGTGGACTGGTTTCCCCCGCATTCCTGCCTCTGGGCTACATAAGATTATCAGATGGCTGGCGGAAGATTCTTCTGGAGCAGTGCAAATTGAAAAGAGATGCCTCCCTAACCCACTTCCTTGCCCCAGGTACAGCCCCACATCAGGGTACACAGCTAATGAGCAGACGCTGGAAATCATATGGGAGCCTGCACTCAGCACCAAAATAAGTAAAATAATGCGTACAAATTCCCAGAATTAGTCTGTCACTTCTGTATTTACCGAAAGCAATAGAAATTGCTGCTTTGCTTGCATTAAACAGAAAGGAAAAGAAATTATGGCAGCATTTAATTACAAGAACAACATATTGTGACGTGGGTTCTTCCAGCAGAAAAATGAGTGTTTGGGGCATGTCATGAGTCTCACAGTACACATTGCCACACACAAAAGCAAATTCCACTCTAGGCAATGTTACCTCTGTTCCTGTAACTGACAGACAAACTAGTATGCAGAAACATCACACTTTTCCTTAGGTGACCTTGGTGCTTATGCGTGTGATTTCTAAGATGTACTGGTGAACGAAGTGAAATGTACGATTTCATACGTGCATTGTTTGGGCAGGCACAGGGGAAGAAATTGGATATAGAAAGTAGCCTTCAGGGATGCCTGGGTGGCTCAGTCAGTTAAGCATCTGCCTTCGGCTCAGGTCATGGTCCCAGGGTCCTGAGATCGAGTCCCGAATCGGGCTTGCTGCTCAGCGGAGAGTCTGCTCCTCCCTCTCCCTCTGCCAGCCGCTCCCCCTCCTCGGGCTCTCTCTCTGTCAGATGAGTAAATAAAATTAAAAGAAAGAGAGAGAAAGAAAAAGAAAGAAAGAAAGAAGAAAGAAGAAAGAAGAAAGAAGAAAGAAAGAAGGAAAGAAAGAAAGAAAGAAAGAAAGAAAGAAAGAAAGAAAGAAAGAAAGAAAGAAAGAAAGAAAGAAAGAA
>NC_058403.1:116969959-117165469 GCF_002201575.2 Neomonachus schauinslandi
GAAAGAAAGAAAGAAAGAAAGAAAGAAAGAAAGAAAGAAAGAAAGAAGGAAGGAAAGAAAGAAAGAAAGAAAGAAAGACCCTCAGCCTGGATAGTTTCATTCTGCATCTTCTCAGCTCTATAGTTCATCCTTCGCCCCCGTTCATTTTCTTTTTTTTGTTGTTGTTGAAGATTTTATTTATTTATTTGACAGAGAGAGACACAGCGAGAGAGGGAACACAAGCAGGGGGAGTGGGAGAGGGAGAAGCAGGTTTGCCGCAGAGCAGGGAGCCCAACGCCGGGCTCAATCCCAGGACCCCGGGATCATGACCTGAGCTGAAGACAGACGCTTAACGACTGAGCTACCCAGGTGCCCCCCTCACCCCATTCATTTTCTGTCCGAGTTCTGAATTCCCGAAGTTTTGTTTTGTTTTTTTTAAAGATTTTATTTATTTATTTATAGGACAGAGAGAGACACAGTGAGAGAGGGAACATAAGCAGGGGAAATGGGAGAGGGAGAAGCAGGCTTCCCGCGGAGCAGGGAGCCCGATGTGGGGCTCGATCCCAGGACCCTGGGATCATGACCCAAGCCGAAGGCAGATGCTTAACCGACTGAGCCACCCAGGCGCCCCTGAATTCCCGAAGTTTTATGTCAACTCTTTATCATCTGGCTCCACTCTTGCCTAGTTACATGCTAAAAAGTTGGATGCGACTTTGGCTCAAAGTGTAACATCTCATTAGTTTTCAGATGATGTATCCTTGTCCTTCTACAGATTCCTCTTTTCTCAGTCACGACACAACATGTGGTTTTACTCACTTCAAAGGAGCAACCTTTCGGCTCAAGTGCAGTTTCTGCCACATTTATTTCTAGAACACAAAATGTTTTGTTGATTTGTTGAACTGTTTCTTTTCCTTTGCCTTGTTAGCTGTCTGTTTTTATGCACGATTTCATTGTTAGGGCACAACTTATTATGCAGAAAAGTCTTCTGCAGGTCTGTGTCCCACTTACTGTTTTTGGGAGACAATCTGCATTTTAATGCCACAGGTCAAATTTCAATCCAATAAATATCTAAACTCCTAGCCTTCCTATGAAAATATATTGCTATCGTCATCTCCAGCCAATGCCCCATTTGTCATTTATTTTGGGATCTAATCGAATTGATGAAATTTCAGCACGACGTAAGAAATTAGGGATTTATTGCCCTCAGATATCTGTTTTGATTTTTATGATAAACACCTGGGTTCATTCAGACTTATTTTTCCACTGTTCTTTTAATGATGAATATGTCGTTTCCTTTCCCCCTCCCCCCCTCCCGATCTCCCCTGCACAGAACATAAGAGACAGGGGGGCTTTAGACCTACTGGTTCAGCTCATCCCTTTATGCTCATCCTGGAAAACCAGTGTTCCACCGATGCCATGGCCTGGACTCTGTGCCTAGAGAATGAAGATTTGATGTGCAGCTTCATAACACATCATATTGACACAAAAGTAGTGCCAACAAAATGGGAATAACAGTCACTGATGACAGAAAGAAGCCCTCTCCCTCTGGTGAAAATTAATTGTTCTCAATTAATATGCATGGCACGGCTCTGGAAGCTTTTGGATCCCCGGCTCGTTTAATTCTGTCCATAATGATGTGGAGACCACAACACCTTCACATATTTACAGCACTTTTGTTGTGTCACCAGGCCAGGACCCCTGGGTGTCCCTCTCTCAAATTTTACCCTCCTGCTTGACACGCCATATTGGAAACGAACCCAAGAAAGATGATGCCATTTGGTATGTGTTGGCTGAATGGCTTCGTTTCTGTAAACAGCTGGATTTGTCCAACCATTTTGGCCATCAGCTTGGGTGTTTATGGCCCTTAGGAAACTCCCATATCACTCAGGCAGGCAACTGTTTACTTATGTTTTGCTGGAAACCCTTAAAAATATGTGCTCAATAGCTGCAGATGTGCCCACAGCTTGCATCCAGTCCCAGCCTGGGTCAGCAATATTTTCTATCCTTTTAAATAACCCACACAGAATATCCCCTAACAGATTATTATCCATCTGGTCGTTCAACACAAAGTGCTGAATAGGCACTGTGTGCATTCGGGGCTCACATTTAGTTTAATCCCATGATTCCTTCCGATTCACAAAGCCTTTATCTACCTACAAGACTCCCCACATTGCTGATTCTTGCTGTCAGGAAAGGGTAGATAATGTCATCTGCACAATCATGGTTCACTTTCAAAGCAATTTACAGATACTCATCCTTATAATCGCTCACCAGAGAAGGATAGCTATTTCAAGAAGACTGGAGATGAGACACTAATTTTACCCATGAATAACTAGGTCCAGTAGAATTTTAGCCTCCTGACTTCATGGTGTTTCCCAAGGACCACTGAGAGCCAAACCCTGCACTCAGTTTAGATGGAAAGCACAACCAGAGAATTCAGATAAGATCTCTCCCCATTCTCTCACATCCAAGCATTCTCCTCCTAATCTCTCCCACAAAAATGCCACCCAACTGGTCGCTAATATGCATGGAAGCCTCACGGGCAATGGGAAAGATACATAAATATGCTGAAACCGAGCTTACTCATTGATGGCAGTGAGGAGCTGAGAAAGTGGAAGCACCTAGTTGAACTGCAAGTCCATGACCACAAGAGGATGCACACTCCAAGCTCAGGGGCTCCTGACCTCCAGCTCTGTAGGCATTCTCTAGATTCACAGGCCTTCTCAAATTGCTGTCCAATGACTTTCTGAAGATGAGGTTTAAACACTCCCTTCCTCCCACTCACTGAACATTACCTCCAAGGGTGATTCCTGGAAAAGTCCTCCTGCTGATTCTGATGTACACTTATCGTGGGGCACCACCAGCACCTGCAGTCCACACCTCGACCCTCAGGCTTCTCCAATCATTTCCGCCATTTGGAAGACCCCTTGCTCCAATGCCAGTCTCTGTCCACAGAAAGGCTGAAAAGGCTCCGCCAGGGAGCTTTTCTTCCTTTTCTTCCTTCCCACGGGAAGGAGAGGTGGCCAGTGCCCAGCGCTTGCTGTGGTTCATGCTTGAACCACTGAGTTAGCTGAGCAAAGAGTGTGTGCATGCCTTATTTCTCCTTCGCGGTTTCTCAAACCTTGTTCATTCCACTGACTCTCCCCCTCTTTCTTGCCAGGTGCACACACTACTTATTCTATGATGTATTTACTATTTTCTTTCATCTGACTCCTTGTTCAAGACCTAACCTATGTTTAAATAAAGACTGTATATCATACGGAAAACCATTATATTCCAGAAATGAAGGGTAACCAAGAAACAAAAGAAAGTTATTAAATCCTAGTTAGATTACTGCCTATAAAAGGTTTAGACATGATCTCTGGGATTTTTTTTAAAGGAGGGGAAGATTAGCAAGTATTAAAAAATGTTAAAGACAGACCAATCCCAGACTAAAATTAAAAATCACCCCCATTCTTCAAAAAACTCTCTGATATACCATGAGTAGTAGGGTTCTAGTCTTTCGGAAAACACTGTCCCAGAAATGAAGTTTCTTAAGACAAAGACCATATTTTGTGAGAAATGTAACAATTGAAAAGTAGACATGTTGCCACTTAAGGAATCCATGTGGACATTTATAGTACTGCCCACGAGCATCTTTAAAGCTGCTTTAGGACTTAGCATGAGTATTTTGCATATGGAGTACACTGAGCAAATATTTGTTGAATGAATGAATGAAGGAATGTACAAACATCCTGGCTGTAATATTGATTTTGCAACTTTCCTCAGCTGAACTGCTCCATTAACCTTTAGTGGTTCAGTTCAGTGTCTCCCTAGTACACTCCAAAATCAACCCTACGAATTTCTACACCACCCCCCCCCCCCCCCCGTGTGATGAGTTCCAATTACACAATTCAAGTAGACAGCACCTGATTTGCATGTGATTTGATTGCGGTCAGAATGCTCATTAACGGAGGCTTTTTTGTCTGTTTGTTTGTTTATTACACTTTCCATCTTGTGTGCCAAATCACCCCTTTCATTTATATGGTAGGTCATGAACCACACAGTTTATTGGAGCCACTGGTTGGTTTTTATGTTTGGATTTTGGTTCAGGATTGTGTGTCTAATATTAATCCTTTAGTCGCCAGCTTCCCTGCCGCTAAGGGTTTGTGTTTATGCCTGTGCACCTAAAGTGGTTTCACTCAGCCTGCAGCTCTGGCTCCAGCTCACTGAGCAAATTCTTCGTGCTATTTTCTTATTAACTTAACTGTAAATATTTTCATTTCTGGCTCATGAGCATTGCAAAGGTGCTTGCAAACTCCATGCACCCAAAATCCGATAAATCCTTTGAATGCTTCTGCAAACTATATACATACATACAGTTTGCTCTTGCTGTTGAGGTTTAGAGTTAACAAAGAGTTGTTTAAAACACTCACTTTGCCTTTAAGTGTGTCTGGGCCTTCTTTTCAGAATAGTATATAATCAACTATTTTCAAATATCAGATCCACGTGGGTATCGCACACGCAGCTACAATGATAAGGGAAAATAGATTCCGCTTGTCATTACCCTTGGTATTTTTATCATCCAAAAGATTCATATATTCAGCACATACTTTATGAGCAGCTACAAGAGGCATGAGGTCAACATTATATCCCCACCCAAATTAAATCGCAAAACATACATAGAACATTTTTCCATTCCAAATCTCGTTATGACCCACTTGTGGGAGTGTACCTTGGTAGCTCACATTTTGCAGAGTGCCATTTGCTGTGATATATCTAAATCCAAATTTAAAATGTTCTACCCAGGGGGCCTGGGTGGCTCAGTTGGTTAAGCGACTGCCTTCGGCTCAGGTCATGATCCTGGAGTCCCGGGGTCGAGTCCCGCATCGGGCTCCCTGCTCGGCAGGGAGTCTGCTTCTCCCTCTGGCCCTCTCCCCTCTCATGTGCTCTCTCTCATTCTCTCTCTCTCAAATAAATAAATAAAATCTTTAAAAAAAAAATGTTCTACCCAGAAAGTACTGCTTTCACTAATAACAATTGTGGTTATTCAGATCAGCATCCCCACAATCTACAAACGCTGGTGGATATATAACACAAAGGACCAAGAAAAAGCCAACAAAAGCTCCAAGGAGAACAAGTAGGAAGACTTGCTTTTGCAGATAGAAGATCTTGATAGAAAGCTCTCATTATTAAGACAGTATGATATTGGTACAGGGACAGAAAAATAGACCATGGACCAGAATAGACCATCACGGACCCCAGCACAGACTCGTGCATATATGGACCCTGAGTTGTGACAAGGTGTCACTGCAAAAGAAGAGGCAGAGACAGTCTTTCAATAGATGATGCTTGGAAAACTGGATGTTCATACGGCAAAATGACAATGGACACCTACCTCATGTTATACACAAAACTCAATTCCAGCTAAATTACAAATCTGAATGCTAAAGGTAAACACAAAAAATGCTTTTAGAAGATAATGTAGAAGAACAACTTAATGATCTCGATAGGGGAGAAAATGTAACACAAAAGCCCTAACCATGAAAGAAAGAAATATATGTATTTAACTACATTAGAATTATGGGCTGGGGCACCTGAGTGGCTCAGTCTGTTAAGCATCTGACTCTTGATTTCGGTTCAGGTCATGATCTATCTCAGAGTCGTGGGATCGAGCCCCAATCCGGGCTCCACGCTGAGCATGGAGCCTGCTTGGGATTTTCTCTGTCCCTCTCGCATGCCCCTCCCCCCGCTCGCACACATATAAATAAATAAGTAAGGGCTTCCGTTCATCAAAAAAGAACATAAAGAAAGTAGAAAATAAATGGAATGGAAGAAGATATCACAACACATATAAATGGCAAAAGATTTCTAGCCACATGACAAAGACTTCCCACAGATCAGTAGGAAAAAGGTAGGTAACCTAATAGAAAAAACTGCAGATCTGAATAGGCTCTTCACAAAGGAATAAATTGAAACTGCCAATATACATGAAAAGGTTCTCATTAGCAATCAGGGAGATGCAATTAAAAACTGCAATGAAATATTACTACACACTACCAAATTGCTGAAGATGTCAAAAAATCTGGCAATGTCAAATGTTGGTAAGGATGGGAATTCTCATTCACTGCTGATGAACATCATCAATTATGCACATTATAGGGAAAAGGTTTTGGCATTATCTAGTAAACTTGAAAATGCTCATACCCTATGACCCAGCAATTCTACTCATAGAGCATATTTGCTAAAGAATCTGGGGACATGTGCACCAGGAAAGAGACCAGAATCTTCAAAACGACACTGTATATAAAATCCAAAACATCAAAAGAGATAAATAAATTGTATGGTCAAACAATGGAATATGAAATGAAAAAAGGTGAACTAGAGTATAAACAAAACATGATGAATCTTACGTACACTGCTGAGTAAAAGGAGAGAGACATAGAGTATTATTTATATGAATTCCAAGAACAGGTAAAATTATACAATATTCTTTGGGGATATATATACATAGGTGACAAAATTATATTAAAATTATATTTTTTAAAAATCAAGGAACTGCTTTCCACAAAAGTCAGATGGGGTCACCTCTGTGGAGGAGAAGGCTCAAGGGAGACTCACAATATTACATTTTTTTTTTTACTTAGTTGATGGTACATTGCTCACCTTATTAATATTAATTATAATGTACATTTTATGTACTTTTCTTATGTGTGGTGTATTTTATAAGATAAAAGGATATTTTATAAGATAAAATGAAATAAAAGGAGAATGAAGGAAGACAAAGCCAGGAAAGAACAAAAGGAGGAAGAAAGGATAGAAAGAGCGAGGGAGGAAGAAAACAAGAGAGATCAGACGCAGAAAGACCAACATCTCTGACTAACATCTTACTTTAGAAATGTGTGCAACAAAAATAGTAAGGATGTGTCTAAAGTTTTAGTTAAAAATGTTCATTATGACACCGTTTGGAGCAGCAAATATGGGAAACAATCTAAAAGTCCAACAATAGGGAAGCAGATGTGTATGCTCATATGTTGTGGTCTATCTGTATTATCAAAGCCTAGGTAACTATTAACTAACAGTGTTACAGAAATACACTTGTTGACATGGTGAGTCGTGTCATGTGATACACAGAGCTGCACTGCCCAAATACCCCTTTGTGGAAGGACTTGCCGCCGGGCTGCAGGGCATGTGGTTGGCCGACTTCCCCCAACTGTCAGGTACTTTGGGGCTGTCCTCAGCTGCAGGCAGCCTCTGGATCAGAGACAGGCCCGTGACACAGCGTTGGTCATGCAGCTGAGGACAATACCCTAAGGGGTGGCAGAGCAAGATGGAGGGAGCGCGGGTCCCTGAATGACCAGATGCAGCACAGCTGGTCCCCCACCTTCCCGCCTTCCATCTTCTTCAAGGCACTGTATTTTGAAGTGTATTTGTTCCAGCAGTCTTCCCTTTGAGTTGTCTACATTGTAATTCAGGAGATTTCACATAAAAATGCAGATTTCTGATGGAAATGTGAATCTTAGCAACACGGGACCTGGATTCTTGTAAGATGATCTTCCAGAGCTCAGTGGTAGCTGCCACCTCAGAGGGGCCAGGAGATGGATATCTCACCAGAGTCTGGTTGGTCCACGTCATTCTCTCGTGGTACCTGACTGGTTTCTGAGGAATTTGCAACTCCGGAATTAAATGCACTTTTATCAATCCCATTCTCCTGATCCAAAGATTTCAATCATTCCGCACTGCCTATAGATCTTGCCCAGCCTCCTAGGCCCAGTGTGGGAAGCGCTGCATTCCCCGGCCCACCTGCGCGGCAGCCCTCCGCTCCGGACCCTGGGGTCCGCTTCCATGTCTTTGCTCGTGCTGTGGCCCCTCCTCTCTCGGCTCAGGCCACAGCACCCCTGTAAAGCTCCTCAGTGCCCAGCAACCTTGTCATTCTCTAAACTCCTAGGACACAAATTGTGCTTCTCGAACAATCACAGAATTTCAGAGCTGTAAGTGAACCATGAGAAAGGAGATAGGGTTGTAAAGAAAGTGTTTGAAATGACAAAACCAGGTAATTGTTGGTTTCTGGAGGGAAAAACCTCAACTCCCCAACGCCTAGCCCTTTTCACCCCCGCTCATTCATTAACTCTTCCAAGCCAGAGTTTTATAAGTATTTTTTTTATCACAACACCCAGTAGGAAACCAATTTTACCTTATAACCAAATTTACCTTATAACAGACACATACACAATTCACAAAACATGAGATGTACTCTGATATTCTCTCATCTATTCCATTTTCTTTCTTTTTTCTTAAGATTTTTATTTTTATTTGTTTGAAAGAGAGAGAGCGCGCACAAGCAGGGGGAACGGCAGGCAGAGGGAGAGGGAGAAACAGACTCTGCCGAGCAGGAAGCCCGATGCGGGGCTCCATCCCAGGACCCTGGGATCATGACCTGAGCCAAAGGCAGACGCTTAACCGACTGAGCCACCCAGGCATCCCATCTATTTTCTCAATGTTGTCCTTAAACCCCGGTTTCACGGTGACGTTCATAACCCATTAATGGTTTACAATCCACAGTTTGAAAAGCAATCTGTTCCGTGATTCCTCCTTGTCTGGCCAGGTGGCGAGGAGCTCTGCTTACCTCCAATCCTGGGTCAGCCACTGAAGGAGCTCTGGGGCCTTGAGCAAATTACTTATTCACTTTGGGTCTCAGTGTTCTCATCTGTAATATGGGATAATCATGTTTACTGGATTGTCGTAAGGATTCAAGACCATGATAGAGGGATTTAGCACACAATGCCTTGTACATCACGAGTAGTCAATCAACCGTGATTTTGTTGTCAGTTTTCCTTTACATCTTGGTGCCGTGTTCTTCAACTGCAGGGCACTTTGTTTAGAATGCCATGGCACCCAGAACACTGCTGTGCACCTGCTACGATCTTAGTATGTGCATCAGAGACGGTGTCCTGTCACCTCTGGATTCCTGCCTTGAGGATGCAACCTCTGGGGTGAGCTGGTAGAGTCCAAATGAGAGCCAGGGATGATGAAGCGTGGGAAGAAGGAAGGAAAGAAAAGGCAGAGTTTCCCCTCCTCTGAAGCCTGTGAGCGCTGACCATCCGATCCTCCTGGGCGCAGATTCAGAGGCTGTCAGAACTGCAAAGAGTCTTCAAGATGATCACAACACAATTCTTACCGTGGGGTCCCAAGGGAACATTACCTGGCAGCAGCGGGAAGCTGGGCTCAGAACCGTGGTGCTCAGTTTGGGGAGGGGCAGTTTTCTGGGGGGCAGCTCTAAAAGTGACAACACACAGACTAGCACAGACACGCACGCACGCACACGCACATGCTGAGCTGGCTGGTGAGAGCCCTAGCATATGCGGCATGACAGCCGCATTTGCTAGTTGAGGAAGCTGAGGTCCGTGCAGTGGCTGGCTGAAGGTCACAATTGCCCCGGACCCGGGCCGGGACCAGAGTTCTTTTCTCAGCCACTGCCTTTCTATCTGTGCACCTGCCAGCTGGCTTCTTCCAAACCCGGCCCCCAGATGCCCACTCCGCCTCTCTGCCCTGGATCCAGTCGGGTTTCATATTGGTTTTGGAAAGCCACGGGCACCTAACCTTCTGTTGCCGTTTTTATAAGAACCGAGGTTGGTTTTCTGTTCATTTTTGTTGTTTAAATCTCTGAGGACAGTAAGACTGATTACATGTGATGCTGGAAGTACCCAACCATCCTCCTGGCCTTGGCCTCTGGGTTAGCAGCCGCGAACCATCAACAGTGAAAATGACTCCAGGGGTGGTCCTTTCTGAAGGCACTGCAGTGGCCATGGAAAAATTATCTCTCTTCCCATCCTCACATTTGCCTCCTTTGAACTCTGGAAATCAGAAAATAACGGCTGAACCATTAAAATACTGCTAAATCACTGAGTGATGAGAAACCGAGTAATTTCATTGGCAGCTTGCGCGGCTGGCTCCCCACCCAGTCTGGGGAAATGCAGGCTGGTTAGTCTCTAAAGCACGGGGCCAGGTCCAATCCACTGTCTGCAAAACGCAGGAATTTCCCAGAGACAGAGGCCGAACAACAGCTCAGGCTCTAAGTTTCTGAGCCTTTGTCAATTTAAGTTAGTGCTTTAATGCAATTTTAATAGGTAGTGATTTCATTTTGTATCTAATGAAATCAACGGAGCGTGAAAACAGACATCAGAATTTGGAAGCTAATGAGTCTGTTAGCCCTGCTGCCAGTGTCGACGAGCTAGGTACAGTACTTAAGGTTCGAAGAATAGACTGCTTCAGAAGAGGCTTTTATTAGCTTCATTGGGGGGGTCATCAGATGAATGATTTCATAGCAGATCTAATTAACCAAAGAATGTACAGGACTGCATCTTCTTCCTGCTAACTGGGCATAGAGATGCAAGGCATATTAGCCACCTCAGAAATTTAGCATACAGATAAACCTGATAGATTTTTTGTGGGGAAGCACTTCCTGTGGGAGGATTTCAGAGTAGGATTTTGAACAACTCAAGATTAAAAAAAAAAAACTTTCCAGCTTCTGGCTCCTGACGTTGGGCTGAGGACCCAGGGCTACCTCATCTCTCTTTCCCGAGCCACCAGGAAAGGTAGCATCAGCAGACAGAAGATGGGTCCCTGACAAATGGCCAGACTGAGGGAGAAAGAGAGGAAAAGGCAGTGCCAGAGGGAGTAGCCGTGCAAGTGGAGGGTGCAGGTCTGCCTAAGGGAGCTCTGGAGAAGGGGCAAGTTGTGCCAGCCCGAGAGGGCTGGAGCAAATCGTGGCATTGCCGAGAAGGAAGGCATGGAGGACAGGCAGGGCTCTGGGCAGTGCCTGCTCAAACAGAGCCGCAGTGAGCTGGCTACTCCGAAACACTCCCCCTAAGACTGAAACCTCCTAATGCGGGCAAGTGCGGGTACTTGCCAACTTGACCCATCAACATTCCTATCTGGTCGGCCTTTCAACATGTCCCACCCACGTATGTGAAAGCACCAGGCCCCTGCTTCGGGAAAACTCAGAGCCCACCCATCTCCAAAAGAAGTTCATGTCAGCTACTGGGTGCTATGGAAAATGGTCAACCCGGGAAAAAAAAAAAAAGATTTTGATTATATAAAAAATACGATCGGGCGCCTGGGTGGCTCAGTCGTTAAGCGTCTGCCTTCGGCTCAGGTCATGGTCCCGGGGTCCTGGGATCGAGTCCCACATCAGGCTCCCTGCTCCACGGGAAGCCTGCTTCTCCCTCTCCCACTCCCCCTGCTTCTGTTCCTGCTCTCGCTATCTCTCTCTCTGTCAAATAAATAAATAAAATCTTTAAAAAATAAAAAATAGAAGGAATAGTGGACAAGATTGAAGAATGAAGGGCGCCTGGGTGGCTCAGATGGTTAAGCGTCTGCCTTCAGCTCAGGTCATGATCCCAGGGTCCTGGGATCAAGCCCCGAATCAGGCTCCCTGCTCCGCGGGAAGCCTGCTTCTTCCTCTCCCTCTGCCTGCTGCTTCCCCTGCTTGTACACTCTCTCTCTGTGTCAAAAATAGAATAAAATCTTAAAAAAAAAGATTGAAGAATGAGTTATTGATTTGAAAGACAGAGTCAAAATCCCCCCCCCCCCAGAATATATAGAGTAAAAAGACAAAGAAATAGAAACTAGAGAAGGAGAATATATTCAGGCAGTTTGACTTAGATCTAACAGTAATTCCAGGAGGAGTGTATGGTCACACCTGAAGAGAAGAAATAATCAAAATTATAATAAAAGAAAGTGCCCCTGAACTGAAGAAAGATGTGACTTTTCAGACTGAGAGAGATCAACAAGTTCCAAACAAGATTAAAGAAAGAGATCCTCATCAAGACACATTCTGCTAACATTTCCTGACTCCAAAGATAAAGAGAAAAATTCTAAAAGCTTCCCCAGGAAAAAAAAAAAAAGAGATTACCAAAAAAGAACAACAATTGGGCTTTTCTTAAACAACACTGGATTCTGGAAGACAATCTAACAATGTATTTAATAGTCTAATGAAAAATGACTTTCTACCGAGAATTTTATGCCCTGGCAAATTGAGTCAAATACTAGAGTAAAATAAAAATATTTCCAGTCAAATAAATACCAAACAAATACCAAAATATTTATCACATGCATACGCTATATGAAAGAACTAAATAAGCAAGATTAGATGAAACAAAATAAATCTATATTAGGCAATAGAAGAGTGGCCACAGAATATGATGGGGAGCTAGGGAACTAGGAAAATTTAAGGGAAAATCCACTGGGATGAGATGCTTGGAAAATTCTTCAATGAGCAAAGTTTTTCTGTTTTTTTTTTAAGATTTTATTTATTTATTTATTTGACAGAGAGAGACACAGCAAGAGAGGGAACACAAGCAGGGGGAGTGGGAGAGGGAGAAGCAGGCCCCCTGCGGAGCAGGGAGCCCGATGCGGGGCTCAATCCCAGGACCCTGGGATTATGACCTGAGCCAAAGGCTGATGCTTAACGACTGAGCCACCCAGGCACCCCGAGCAAAGTTTTTTTTTTTTTTAAAGTTTACGCATTCCAACTATATGGCTCAAATCATAGTTGGCCCTACAACGACCAACACCTACCTAATAACTTTATTGTAAATGCCATCAATAGGTTTTCAGTTTTTAGAATTAGCCAAAAGACAGGATGGGAGCCTTCGTTATACAGATGGGCCCAACTCCCAATGGTGCGACTCAGTATTTTTTGACTTTATGATGTTGCGGAAATGATACGCTTTTCCGTAGAAACCATACTTCCAGTTTTGAATCTGGATCTTCTCCGGTGCTTAGTGACGTGCCGTGTGGTCCTCCCTGGTGATGCCAAGCAGCAGTTGCAGCTCCCAGACAGGCACGCCACCGCAAGGATGAGCAACCACTACGCTAACAACCGTTGTGTTCTCTTACAACCATTCTGTTTCTCACTTTCACTACAGTGTCCAACAAATTAATGAGACGTTCAACACTTGATTCTAAAACCTGCTTCGTGTTAGACGATTTTGCCCAATGGTAGGCAAATACAAGTGTTCTGAGCACGTTTTAAGGTCAGCTAGGCTAAGCTATGATGTTTGGTAGATTAGGAGTATTAGATGCATGTTCTACGTAATGACATTTTCAACTTGCCGTGGTTTTATCAGGATGTAAACCCATCTCAAGTGGAGGAAGATCTGGACTGACATGAAGAAAATGCAATGTGTCAGATGGTGACATTGTAACTAGAACAAGGGTATACTGGGAGGTAGAGAAAGAGGTCAGAGAGATAGAGGAAAAGATGGAAGGAAGAGTAAGTGGGTCATCTGTAGGGATTCTCTCGGCCGAGGTAAGCAACCACTGCAAGGATTAGGTAAAATCACAGGCAGCAGGTAGCCAGTGCGGGGAGTGGGACGTGGACAGAAGCATGAGTGAGCTAGTCTTCTTTCCAGATGGCAGGAAGTTAAAAGATTCCATTTAAAGATGATAAGTCAAGAAATAGAGGTACAAGCGTAGTACATACAGTGAGGATGGTAAGTGCCAGAAGGATTTGTTTGTTTGTTTTTTTGCTCTTCATGAGGTTAATAGGAACATACTGAATTGAATAGCTTCATGGCTTTCCCCAGATTTCAAAATCCACTTATCTTTAGAGAATTTTATTTAGCGGGATGTTAAAGGTCAAAACAAAGTCTTAGAAATGTTTCTTGTTTCCTCTTAAGAGAAGAAAAAAAATGAGTAACTGTCTGTATGAGAACTCCAAACACACGCGCACACAACGAATACAAGCTTTTAGACTCAATTATAAGCCTAAGTCTCCAAAACTATTACTGTTGCCCCCAAATATTTCGTGCCAATATTAAGGGAAAACATGTGCAATGTTTTATCCTCTTTCTCTCATTCTGAACAGTAAGCTCTTCGGAAGCCTGATGATGGTGATGATGATGCGAGGACGTGTATATATCTCCTAAATGGGGTTGGATGAGACAGCCAGAGACTAAGGAAAAGCCCTAAGGAAATCCCAAACCCCTGTGACCTCTAGGATCTTTGCAAACAGTATCAGAGGTCCCCTCTCCATAATTCCTCTGATGAAATCATTAGAAACTGTTTCTCTCTTCATAGCTCCATCAAAACCCTGGCATGGTTGTAGAACAGCAATAAAAATGTATTGTCTCGCTATATTATATTATAAAAGAGCAAGGCTCTTTTCCTCTCTGGTGTCAGACGGTTTCAAGGCCTTAAAAATCTCGGCTCTGGAATGTAAGTCCTGGCCCCAAAGCGGAAGGCATACCTGTTGCTCCCCACCCCAGACGTATGGCACCAGAAAGCAGCTGTGACTCAGGGCAGGGGAGAAAGTCAGGTGGCTCAGATCATCTACCTGAGAATTTTTTTTAAATCTCAGTAACTACCTTGATGGTTATGTATACATGTGGTAAGAGAACAAAGTCAATGTTGAATTGCCATTAGAAAAATACGGTTTTGTGCATTAGTTGGGAGTAAGGGGAAACATCCATCCTCTGTAGTTATTGCAAGACAAAGTGTGTTTCCAATGGTGGTTCAAGTCCAGGTACCACTGTCTAAAGGGACTCTAAAAATCTTCATGGGAATATCTAACATTTATAGCAGACTTACTTTGCAACTGTTCTAAATGTTCTCAATTAATATGGGTCACTCAACAGCCACATGACCCTGTGAAGTAGGTGTTATTATTCGTGCCCCCATCTTTTAGATGAGATAACTGAGAAATAGAGAAGTAGAGTAGCTTACTTGAGGTTACACAGCTAGAAAGAAATGGAGTTGAGATCTGAACAAGGCAATTGCCTTCTCCCTTAAGCTTCTCCTCCAAAAGCAATGCTCTCATATCCACATTTTTAAGAGCAATTGATTTTTTAAGAATCATAGTTTGTGCCAGAAGGGATTTTAGAGATTAGGCAGGTTGTTACAGTGATGTCCAGCTATCTCTCCATGATTCACACCTGCTGGGTCTGCACCCCTTTGCAATGTCCGTTGGATGCTCCCTTCTAGAGAAGGAATACATCTCCCTACTCGTTGTATCTGGGCTGACCTTATCTGTTGCTTTGACCAAGAGAATGCAGTGGAAGTAAACCTTGTGATTCAGAGTTAGGCCTCAAGAGGTCTTGCAGCTTCCAGCCTCATCCTCACCAGAGACCCTGTGACCAACATGGCAAGAAGCATCCCAGGATGGGCGCCTGGGTGGCTCAGTTGGTTAAGCGACTGCCTTCGGCTCGGGTCATGATCCTGGAGTCCCGGGATCGAGTCCCGCATCGGGCTCCCTGCTCAGCAGGGAGTCTGCTTCTCCCTCTGACCTTCCTCCTTCTCATGCTCTCTGTCTCTCATTCTCTCTCTCTCAAATAAATAAATAAAATCTTAATAAAAAAAAAAGAAGCATCCCAGGATGAAAGACCTCACATGGAAAGAGTGTCCCAGATGTCCCAGCTGATCCCAGTCCCCGGCCAATGCCCCTGCTGAGGGCTGATCCTGAGTGCACATAGGGAGACCAGCACACAAAAACCCAATTAACAGATTTTGCAAAACTGCTGTTGTAGGCCATTAAGGTGTGAGATGGTTTGTTAGCAGCCATAAAAAACTGATATAGAGATCAGATAGCACAGCCCACCAATTTTACAGCTAAGGAACTAGAGATAAAGCAATTTACCAGGTCCTTAATGGTGGAATTAGATAGAGCCCCTGTGACTTCCCAGCTGACCCAGGGTCTTGCTGTAGACAGAATAATGTCTGTGTTGAGGAAGCCACTGGGTATTGTGGGGTTTGCACCCACCATGCCCTGGAATTCCAGGGTGAGCAACCAGCCAGGGGAGCAGAGCCACAGGTGGAGGAAAGTTCCAGTGTCAGGCTGCAGCGGTCAGACCCTCTCCTTCTCTGCAAAGTACCAGGAAACTTCAGCATTCGTGTGTGGGGTGGGTGGTGAGGGGTGGTAGGGAAAGGGGCCTGCCTCTGGATGCTGGTGGGTTCCCTGCCTTAAACGCGGAGCCTGAGTTTAGAGGTTGGCAAATGGGATAAACAGCAGAAAGCATCTAGGGGCCCCTCCTGGTGACCTGAGCCTCAGCTGAGGTGCAGAATCGGAGTTACAATCCACATTCATCCCTTTGTTGGAGGCAAGGGGCCTTGGAAGCCAGACAGGCCTGAGGTGGGGGTAGGGGGAGGAGTCAGGGCACACTGAAATGATAAGAGGAGGAAAAGAGGGGAAAAAGAGGGGGGACAGGAGAGAAATAGAAGAAGCCCATGGAGCGGCCCCCGGAAGTACCCTTTCTCAGCTGACCTCTCTACACCTGCGGGGAAGGGGGGAGATAAAGGATCACCTGGTGGTCTCAGAAGTGGGTCAGCCCCCCACCTTCCACAGTGAAGGGAGAGAGAGCTTATAGGGGACCAAGGGCAAGAGGGGAGAGTAAGTGTTTCTTGTGAGTCCTCAAGGCTCCTAGTCTTCCAGCACATCAGTTCCACAAACTCAGTCTTAACACTCAGAGTTGAGATCATAGGGATCAATTCTTTAAACAACGTTAGTCCCAGGATCCCTGTGTGCCAGTCCACATGATTTCCATGAGAAACCCTATCACCGGAAGTCAATGAAAGTTCTTACTTGCTCGGACCATAGAATTGTTCTAAATCTAGCAGAACACCACTCTACCCTGATGCCTAAACTCTCCCTAGGGGCCTTTGGATTTTGTTTTCTTAATCTGGGAGCTCTCCAAGATCTCCCTTGTTTTGCATTTGGTCTTTGGAGGTAAGATCTGGAGAGCTCCTTCCCCTTTCTCATAAAATCTACTGACAGAGGTCACTGCCCTGTGGCGGGCAGGTGTGTGTCACAGGTATGTGTCAAGTACGTGTCCCTCTGGAGAGGGAATGGGTGAAGGAGAAAATGGAGCCCCAGAAAGGTGTGGGCGCAGGCAACAGGGAAATCCCAAGATGTAAATCTTAGCAAAGACTGTGAAATATCTTGACCAGATCATCAAGCCAGAAATCAGGTGGTAAGGCATCCTTGCCTGACTGCTCCAAAGGCTGGGAGGTTAAACAGCTCTGCTCCTTCATGAAATGTAGTAACTAAATGTTCTCACAGGGAACGGGCCCACTTCACCTAATTAGTAAACGCTTCAAGATTAGGTTTTTCTACATCTCCTTAATGATAGGTTGTACTGAATGTTCAATACATGTTAATAGATGTGGTAGGAAGAATGGATTGTGCAATTTAAAGCAAGAGGTATGAAATTCTAGCAGATCAATGCACTCTGGGTTAAATGTTTTATTACAATTACAGAAAAACTAAGATATTCAAATAATGGGCTCAAAATAAACTGTTCCTAGGTTCTCTGAGGTTCTGGCTTTAGAACATTACCTTTTCTGATAATCAAAAACATAATAAATAAGATTTGTTTTCCTTAATTGTTTAATTATTTTCCATTCACCTCTGGGATTATGCCTGATAGCTAGAAAAATGAGAAATCAAAGCATCCCAGGGCTCCTTATTAATTCTGCGCACCAAACATTCCCAAATAGCCTTATGTAATACACTGCTGCCAATAAATACATTGGTCTGAGAAATAAATATATTTGGTTTTAAATTTATAGTCTGGAGATAAGCTGGCTCTCAGTTTCTTAAGTTTTTACTGTTTCCCAGAAATTTCCCAAATACAGATGCTAAAGAAGGGCTCTTCAAAAGGAATTTTTTAATGAGTTATCAACTTGATAAAGAAATAAGCAAAAGATATGAACAGACACTTCGCCAGCAATCAAATCCCTTTCCCCTCTTTGGAAACTTCCCCAGGGTGAGTCCAACCCCGTAGAGAAGCCAAAAGGGATGACACACGCATTCCCAGACTCCACATGGAGCACCCAGGCCTGTGATCTCGTGCAGCTAAGAACCATGATATTTTTCAGTATCAAATCAGGAATGTGGGGACATGGTGCTTGGTCGGACAAGGTGCCAGACCTCATCAAGTGTGCCCCAGTTTCCCACCGAAAATATGGAACTGCTAACACCAGCTTCTATTTCACTGAATTCTTGAAAAGAAAGCTTGCAAGAATGCAGAATTTCTTTGGGATTTTTTTTTTAAGATTTTTATTTATTTATTTGACAGAGACAGGCAGACAGACACAGAGAGAGCACAAGCAGGGGGAGCAGCAGAGGGAGAGGGAGAAGCAGGCTCCCCGCTGAGCAGGGAGCCCGATGTGGGGCTTGATCCCAGGACCCCGGGATCATGACCTGAGCCAAAGGCAGCCGCTTAACAACTGAGCCACCCAGGTGCCCCGAATTTCTTAGGGATTCTTAAGTGAGATGGACAAAACCAGTATGGTACATGTTTTTGAACCAGTGTGTTGTAATAAAAGGGATGCAAATTTCAAAGCCAGAAGAGAAAAAAAAGACTCCGTGCAGAAATGCCATTGTGTATCCGAATTCCAGTTCCTTCAGGCAGGGAGTGGAAATCCAGCCTGCACGGCAGCCGGACTGGATTGCAGAATTTATGGAGCCACCCGGGAGAAGAGCTTCTTCACGGACCCAACAATACCATCTAACGCTTTGCAAAGCATTCCATGTAGCCATAATTCCACCTGTGTGTCACAGCTTCTGTGTACTTCCTCGCCCTCTATCTTTTTCAAGCAATGGAGATAAATACACGATGTTGTTCTCCTAAGAATTCATCTGTTTCAGCCTTTTTCTTCTCACCAGCTGTCAGCTCCAATCGTAGACGTCCAAGGCAGAGGCTAGGGACATGGTCGTCATGGTCATCATGTCAAGAAGAACGAGGCCAGAAGGACAAACCACAGCAAACACGGGGAAACCCTGCACGTCTGAGGCCCGTTCCTAAAAGAAAAAATCACTTCCGGGGACAAAGAAAAAAAGAATATTGAGGGGCGCCTGGGTGGCTCAGTCGGTTAAGCGGCTGCCTTCGGCTCAGGTCATGATCCCAGGGTCCTGGGATCGAGTCCCGCATCGGGCTCCCTGCTCCGCGGGGAGCCTGCTTCTCCCTCTCCCCCTCCCCCTGCTTGTGTTCCCTCTCTCGCTGTGTCTCTCTCTGTCAAATAAATAAATAAAATTTAAAAAAAAAAGAAAGAAAGGAAAGAAAAAAAGAATATTGAATGCAGAGCATCTGGAGAATATTCCGTCATTAAGACTTTGTTTTTAATCCTGGAAGGTCGGGGTACCCACAACCTTTAGAGAATATCACCCCCTCTTGTTCGCCAGTCCACCCAACAGCATCATGTCGCCTCTCGGTGCGAACATGCTGGAGAAGCCGAGCAAGAGTCAGCCCCTGGGCTGCCACCGCGGGCAAGTGCGGAGCCCCCCGGGGACTCCGGGCCATCAGACCATAGCAAGCGCCTGGGACAAGTTAACATTTTTTTTTTTTTAAGATTTTATTTATTTGTTTGACAGAGAGAGAGAAAGTAAGAGAGGGAACACAAGCAGGGGGAGTGGGAGAGGGAGAAGCAAGCTTCCCACTGAGCAGGGAGCTAGATGTGGGACTCGATCCCAGGACCCTGGGATCATGACCTGAGCCAAAAGCAGATGCTTAATGGACTGAGCCACCCAGATGCCCCACGAGTTAACATTTTCCCGCCAGTCAATGACTTGGAAAGTCAATTCTGTTCCGCTGAGCCTTTTCATCAGTGATGATACCCTGAACCCATCTTCTTTTCACACCTGCTGCTCAGAGAAAATTCTGCGAGTCAGTGTGTCACCAGCCCGCCCTGGGCATGCCTCCAACAGGTGCGGAGGCGGCTGCAGCCAGCTGGCCTAAGGCAAACACAGACACTCCTTTCAGGGGAAGGTGCTACCGAGAGAATGTCAAAGTCTGGGCATGCAGAAGGGAGACCTGCGGGCCTTCCGCTGTCTTCGTGGAACCAGATGCCCCTTACACGGCCCGGAGGGCAGGGAGAGGATGACTGTTGTCCAGCTGCAGAGGCTGAGTCGGTTCCTCCTTTCACACTCCTGGAGGGCATGCCCAACACCCAGAGGAGCTCACAAAGCACCAGCGCGGAGCCCTCCCTGCAGCACAGAAGGCACCCGTCAGACCCGTCAGATGTGGCTCCCGAAGATTCCATTCAGGCCTGTGCGGCTCCCAGGGGAGGGGACATGGGGCACCCCAGGGTCGCCCTCAGGCTGCCATGCCCCTCACTCAGGACGCCATGAAAGGACTCCACTCAATCAGAGATGGGCATTTCCTTCGCACGGTTCCAAAGCGTATGCAGCCCCCTGAGCTTCGGCCGCTGCAAGTTCCAGTGGCTTCGGCCCTTTGTAGCCCTAGCCCGCAGGGAAGTGGAGGACGGTGGTGCAGACCTGGCCTCAACCACAGTGCCCAACGTGTCCCTGTGATATCCATCCCACACAGTGTACCCACAGCCCGTTCTTCCAGCCCCAGCAGAGAGAACCCACTCTTCAGGGGGTTTAAACAATTTGTGTTAGCATTTTTCAATATTATTCCTAGATGAGACACAACTTTATTACCATCTCTAGCTGCCCTTTCCAATTCTAATATTCTCATATTCTGTGCATCCCAAGAGGCCCCTTTCCTGACAAAGATATTTACCTTAGATATGTGTAACTTCCAGGAGTCTAAAATATGAGCATAAACCATTTGCTAACCCGGTGCCTTTTAGCTTCTTCAAAGCAGAACTCACATCATTAATGTCTTTTAGGATACTTATCTTTGCCAAGCTCTCCTTTATCCTCCAGCATGGGGAGAACTTATTATAGACTATATGTTGGCCCCACCAGGGGACCACAGAAACGAGGCCTGCATGGCATTTTATTGGCCCAATAGATTATGATCACGATTGAGGGAGAAATCGCAGGTTAATTCCCCCAAGAGACTTGTAACGGTCCCAAACTTTTCCTTCAGGCTGAAAAAGCAGGGAGAAACCCCAGCCTGGACAAGGAAAATGTCAGGCTCCTGGGTTTCCTCTCGTAGGGCTCACTCCTGCCCTTGAGAGGCCAGAGGCATACACTTTTCTGGAAACCAACTCTGAGAAGTCCTCTGTGGATTCAGAGTTGGTTTCGACCGCAGTTCTCAGACTTGAGCACCTATCAGAATCCCCTGGAGGGTGGTTAAAACCCAGATTGGTGGGCCCCGCCACAATTTCAGGCTCTACTGATGTGCAGTGGGGCCCAAGAACCTGCATTTCTAACCAATTCCCAGGGCTGCCGCTGTTGCAGGCCTGGGGACCACACTCTAGGATCACTGGAGTTCCAAGACGGGTCCCTGGTTCAGGACACTCTAAGGGAGCCAGGGAACACAGGTTCTCGGGGATGTCCCAATCTAGCTGCTCTTCGGGCCCCTGGTTCTCACTGTGACACCTCTCCTCAGAAGTCCAGACTTCCCTGGACCGGCCCCCGGTCTGTTCCCTTTGATCTCAGGGCCAAGTGCTACCCACACAGCAACTCCCTCACCACAAGGCTGCTGGCTCTGCCCATTTTCCTCCTGCTGCAGGAACCAGCTACATAATTTGTGTGGCCAAATGGAAAATGAAAATTTGGGGCCCTTTGTTGAAAAATTACTAAGAATTTCAATACACTGGGGCGCCTGGATGGCTCAGTTGGTTAAGCGTCCGACTCTTGATTCCAGCTCACGTCACAATCTCAGGGTTGCAAGATCAAGCCCCGCGTGGGGCTCTGCACTGAGGGCGGAGTCTGCTCGGGATTCTCTCTCTCTCTTTCTCCCCCCACTCACATGCTCTATGAAAAAATAAATAAATAAATAAACAATAAATAAAATTTTTTTTTTATAAATAAAATATTTTTTTAAAAAAAGAAGTTCGATACACTGACAAGAGACCACTAAATTCAGCATGTGTCTTTTTCCCCAGGGCTTAGTCTCCGGGCCCCCACAATTCCGACCAGAGAATTATGACTCTTTTTTTTGTTTGTTTGTTTGTTTGTTTGTTTGTTGTTGTTGTTGTTGTTGTTTGAGAATTATGACTCTTTCTCAGTCTGTCCTCCTGTTCCCCTCATGTCTTCATATAAGAACTACGCCCCATCTCCTGGACTGCACAGCTTCTGTCTCTCAAAAAGAGGGTATTGGTATATATATTTGGAGGGAAACCTAAATATCTATCAAAATTATTAAATACTCCTACTCTGTAATACAGCAAGACCACTCAAAGGAATTTATTTGTCCTCCAGTGGATAGATTCTCTGAAGTGCTCTTACAGTGCTCAAAGGACGTTCACTGATGTCGTGTTTGTAATAAGAAAAAAATGGAAACAACTTAAATGTCTATCGATAATAGTTAATGAATAAAGGATATTTACAGGCAATGAAAAGGAAGTATATTCAAGATGGAGCAAATACAGGGGCACCTGGGTGGCTCAGTCGTTAAGCGCCTGCCTTCGGCTCAGGTCATGATCCCAGGGTCCTGGGATCGAGCCCCGCATCGGGCTCCCTGCTCTGCGGGAAGCCTGCTTCTCCCTCTCCTATTCCCCCTGCTTGTGTTCCCTCTCTCGCTGTGTCTCTCTCTGTCAAATAAATAAAAATAAAATCTTAAAAAAAAAAAAAGATGGAGCAAGTACAAAAAGCAATTTGAAAGTGTGTGTGTATGTGTGTGTTAGCACATGAATAGGAAAACATTCAGGTAATCTAAACAACAACTTCTTAGCCATTACCAACGGGAATTTTCACTTTATAGCACATACACTTTAAATTTTCAAATGTTTTATTATTTCTTTTATTATTTCTAAGTATATATGGAACTAAAAAGTGCATGAGACTTCCACCAAAACCGTTCTCAGCCAGAAACCTTGACTACCAGGCAGGACTGCTCCTTGGCCCCGGCCCCTTGTCCTTCCAGCTCCGTCCCTCCTGCACTGTGACATGTCCCATCCTTGTCACTCTCCACGCCTGTTGCCAGGAAGCCTCTCAGGCACCTGATCAGAGTGAGACCACAGCTGGATCTGCTCATCTAAATATATTCAGTTCTCCCCAGAAATAGGCTCCTGTGAAAACCGAATAAAACTATGGAAAGGAGAGCATTTATGAAACATCTTTTAGACTATTGCCTTACTTAGTTTCACTCTGAGGTAATGGATTCTTATTTATTCTTATTTTTGTGTTTGGAAATGGAGCAGAACGCCACCCACCCAAAACCTCCATCAAAGCTGTCTCAAGGTATACCCCAAGTTGAATTTGTATCTTGACTAACAGCCTCCAGCCTCCCCACTTCTTGAGAATCTAAACCATCCTCTTCCTCACTCTCCGTCCTGAACACTAATCAGTTAGTTGAGGGGCACCTGGGTGGTTCAGTCATTAAGCATCTGCCTTCGGCTCAGGTCATGATCCCAGGGTCCTGGGATTGAGCCCCAGATCGGGCTCCCTGCTCCGCAGGAAGCCTGCTTCTCCCTCTCCCACTCCCCCTGCTTGTGTTCCCTCTCTCGCTGTGTCTCTCTGTCAAATAAATAAATAAAATCTTAAAAAAAAAAAATCAGTTAGTTGAGATACTAGGATGAATAACGTTAGCTAACAACAAACTCCCAAGTTTGGGGGCTGAACACAGAGGTTTCCTTTTCACTCAGTTGGGGGTTCAATGTGGAATGTTCCAGCAGCAGACAGTGTTTTGCTTGGTCATCCACGCTCCCAGGCACCTCCACCTTCTGGCCCTGCCCTCCTTTGTATCACTGGTGCCAGGAGCATGAGGACCACAAGGGAGATCTTATGGGCCAGGCCTAGAAGGGAAGAATAAAAATCATATTCTTCTGGTCACATTCTACTGGCCAGAATTTGGCTTCAAAGGCCTGGAACTCTATAGGAGACAAGGATGAGTGGTGTGGCGGACAGAAGAATGGCCCCCAAAAATGTCCCTAGAACCTGTGTTATCCGTTCCCTGACAAAGAGGACTTAGCAGATGTGATTAAGACTCTTGACATGAGGAGAGTGTCTGGGCTTACATGGGTGGGACCAATGTAATCACAGTGTCCTAATAAGAGAGAGGCAGAGGGTCAAAGTCAGAAAAAGGAGATGTGAGGATGCGAGTGGCGCCTGGGGTGATGTCCTCGAAGATGGAAGGAGGAGCCCAAGCCAAGGAACACAGGCAGCCTCTAGACACCAGAAATGGCAAGGAAATGCATTCTCCCCGGAAGCCCTGGACGGAACAAAGCCCTGCCAACACCTTGATTTTAGACTTCTGACCTCCCTGAATTATAAGAGAACAAGTTTGTATTGTTCTAAGCTGCTAAGTTTGTGGCAATTCCTTACAGCAGCAACGGGACCAACACAAGTGGTCAGGCTGTGTGCTAAGGAGGAAAAGGTGACAGACTCTGGTGAATAATAGCTGCCCTTTCATCGGTGGGCAAATCCATCCTGCCCTTCCTGCTGCCGCCACCTCTCTTCAAGCTCCTGTGGCCTTTCTTCACCTGACCTGTGGTTTTGGCTGCCCTCCCACTGACTTTACCTCATGCCAACCTCTTTCCTACACAGCTGCCAGAGTGGCTCTCCTAAATTATAGGTCAGATTGTATCACTCCCTTGCTCCAAACCCCAGTAGTTCCTATATGAGAAAATCCAAATGTCTCAGCCCAGCATTCCACGTCCTCTGTAATGCGGCTCCCACCTGCCTTTCCATCTTACCCCTCACAAGGTCCTCTCTCCCAGGAGGGAGAAATACTGACAAGTGCGCGTGAGGAGCTGTCGAGAGAAGTGGGTGAAAGAGGCCTGGGTAGGTGGGGCTTATCTGCTTCCTCAGCCTCAGCTTCCCCTCAGGCACCACCTCCTGTCAGGGGCCATGGGGCTTGAGAAAATATGCCTCACATGCCAATAAATACAACCCAAAAGAGCTTGTTCTAAGGTCAAATAATGAAAAGGGCAAGGCCCAAACAAATTTTCATTGACATGCCTTTGGTTCCTTGAATATATTGAAGCCAAATTCCTCAGCATGCCAGGCTGGACAATTGTCCTTGCCATCGAGCCACATTTTTTCAAATCCTTGGTGTGGAAACTCTCCACATACTCCCAATGAGCAAACGCCAGAGATGTCCAACAAGGAGACTGAAAAGCTTTTAAAGACCGCTCATGCTTATGGGTGAACCGTTTGTGAGCCTCACGAAGACAAAGCTCAGGTAAGACTGAAGGAGAGGCATGGTGACGTCCACTGTCACCACCCCCTCCACCCCGGCCCTTCTCAGCCTGCTGCTCATACCTCCTCTGTTGCTCCCCAGATAACACCCCAAACTCTGGGCTCTGCCTTATGCTCTGTTGCCCCTCCTCCCTAAGCCCTGTTGTTTCTAAATGACAAGGGACTGCAAGTCAGTTAATCAATGTAACATCACAGACTTGTAGAATTTTCAAATACATGTTTAACTCATTTGGGGGCAAAAAAAAAAATGGAAGAGGGGGCGGGTAGAGAGAAATCAACCATTAGGCTACTAAACCAACTGCTATCAGTTTGGTATATTCCATTTTAAACATTTTCATGTGCATATTTTAACATAATGCCATAAATACAATTTTGCATCTGGCTGCATGGTCCTCCCAGGCATCATTTAATGGCCTCATGATATCCCTTCCAGTAAATTCTCTGCAATCTACCTAACTACTGTCCTATTTTTGGATGCTTGAGCCATGTCTAACTTTTTACAGTTTGCAAATAAAACTTTGATGCATGCATTTTTCCATTTTTAAAATTATTTCCTTAGACCAGATTTCTAAAAGTAGGATTTCTGGGTCAAAGTGTATGAAAATATTTAGGGAGTGATAGATTTGATCAACTGCATTTTTAAAAGTTGTACCAACTTAAAGTGCAGAGAGTAAAGGAAAAGAATATCAGTTACTGAAATGTATTTTTATTTCATGTAAACATTTAAAAATCATTTCAAATATATTTCTGCTACTTTAATTGGCAAAAGGAAAACAAAATGGAATTTTGCAATTGGAAGGAGCCTCAGATTTAACCCAGTGGCTCCCAAACCCGGCTGCATGTCAGAATTAACTGAGGAGTCTTTTAACGATATGTGTTCTGCTAAAGCTTGAGAAATGTTTTAAGTCTGGAGTAAATCATGGACAAGATGAGCCTGGAGAACTTGTCATTTCCGAAAACAAGGAAGCTCTAAAAGACCTTTGTCATGTGTCAAAAGAATTCAAGAGGCAACTTGAAGAAGCTCCCACTGGCCAAAGACAGGAATTCTAAGAATAAGAATTGCAATGGACCAAAGCATATCAAATACGTTAAAATCCATGAGGTTAGAATGATACTAAAAATAATTAAACTTCAATGCTCCTTTTGGAGGATAGTGATATCTCAGCATCAGAATGACTTTGAAAATTAGAAATAGAGGGAAAGAATTTAGGCTGTATTTCCTATTGAACTGTACTGTGAAATAAGTAAATAGTAGATGAGGGGAAGTTTCTCTGTATTATTCCAGCTAATACGTGAAAAAGGAATGATAAATTTAGTAGATCATCATTTGCAACCATAATGAATTAATGGACACAGGCAATGACCATCAGTGGCTGCTGATGTTACAAAAAGAGACACAACCAGACATTATGTGACCCTAATGAAAGTGTACACCACCTCTTTTTTTTTTTTTCAGAGTCCATAGTCTCTCATGGTTCGTCTCCCCCTCCGATTCCCCCCCTTCATTTTTCCCTTCCTACTATCTTCCTCTTCTTTTTTTTTTTAAACATATAATGTATTATTTGTTTCAGGGGTACAGGTCTGTGATTCATCAGTCTTACACAATTCACAGTGCTCACCATAGCACATACCCTCCCCAATGTCCATCACCCAGCCACCCCATCCCTCCCACCCCCCACCACTCCAGCAACCCTCAGTTTGTTTCCTGAGATTAAGAATCCCTCATATCAGTGAGATCATATGATACATGTCTTTCTCTGATCGACTTATTTCGCTTAGCATAATACCCTCTAGTTCCATGCACGTCATTGCAAATGGCAAGATTTCATTTTTTATGGCTGCATAATACTCCATTGTGTATATATAGATATAGATACCATATCTTCTTTATCCATTCATCTGTTGATGGACATCTTGGCTCTTTCCATAGTTTGGCTATTGTGGACATTGCTGCTATAAACATTGGGGTGCATGTACCCCTTCGGATCACTACATTTGTATCTTTGGGGTAAATACCCAGTAGTGTAATTGCTGGGTCATACTGTAGCTCTATTTTCAACTTTTTGAGGAACCTCCAGAGTGGCTGCACCAGCTTGCATTCCCCACCAACAGTGTAGGAGGGTTCCCCTTTCTCCGCATCCCCGCCAACATCTGTCTTTTCCTGACTTGTTAATTTTAGCCATTCTGACTGGTGTGAGGTGGTATCTCATTGAGGTTTTGATTTGGATTTCCCTGATGCCGAGCAATGTTGAGCACTTTTTCATGTGTCTGTTGGCCATTTGGATGTCTTCTTTGGAAAAATGTCTGTTCATGTCTTCTGCCCATTTCTTGATTGGATTATCTGTTCTTTGGGTGTTGAGTTTGATGAGTTCTTTATAGGTTTTGGATACTATCCCTTTATCTGATATGTCATTTGCAAATATCTTCTCCCATTCTGTTGGTTGTCTTTTGGTTTTGTTGACTGTTTCCTTTGCTGTGCAAAAGTTTTTTATCTTGATGAAGTCCCAATAGTTCATTTTTGCCCTGGCTTCACTTGCCTTTGGCGATATTTCTAGGAAGAAGTTGCTGTGGCTGAGGTCGAAGAGGTTGCTGCCTGTGTTCTCCTCTAGGATTTTGATGGACTCCTGTCTCACATTGAGGTCTTTCATCCATTTTGAGTCTATTTTTGTGCACACCACCTCTTATGAACTATTCTCACCAAAATTTTTGAACCTAAGTCAGATCAAACCTCTAGGTCAAATTATTGCTTTATAGAAAATAAACATGGGGGGGGTGCAATCAGCAAAATCCAGACTATAGGAAAGTCCTCAGGACAAACAACCCGGTTTATTCAACACAAGATTTAAAGGGAAAAAAATGAAATTAAGGCACGCCAATGGATTAAAATTTACTTAAGAGGGGCGCCTGGGTGGCTCAGTCATTAAGCGTCTGCCTTGGGCTCAGGTCGATCCCAGGGTCCTGGGATCAAGCCCCGCATCGGGCTCCCTGCTCCGCAGGAAGCCTGCTTCTCCCCCTCCCACTCCGCCTGCTGTGTTCCCTCTCTCGCTGTGTCTCTCTCTGTCAAATAAATAAATAAATAAATGATCTTTAAAAAATAAATAATAAAATAAAATTTACTTAAGAGATATATTGACCAATCATAATGCATGATCCTTATTTGGATTTCAATTCAAACAAACTGAAAAAAAAAAACCCACTTTTTGTCAGACAATAGTGGATTTGTGAATGTCGTCAGGAGTTTTTATGATATTAAGGGATTACTGTTAATTTTTTTCTGGTATACAATGGTATTGTGAATATTTTGAAGTCTGTATCTTGGAGAGAAGCATACTAAAATACATACACATAATTAAAGGATAACTATTGAAGCTGGGTGATATATTCAAGAGGGTTCATTATACTACTTTCTCTATTTTTGAATTTTCTATAATTAAAAGTAAATACATATATTTTAGGCAGGAGGCTCTACCCCCAGACCTGCTGAACCAGGATCTCAGATATGGGAACCAAGACTCTGAGTTCTGAGAGCCCCCATGAGATTCTGAGGTAGCTGGTCTGTGGACTAGTGTCCAGGAAACAGTGATTTGACCCACAAGGAAACTGAGGCCCAAAGACAGTACATTTCTTGCCCAAGTTCACACAGCCAGTTCATACAAGGCAGCCTCTTGAATACAAATACCCTAGATCCAGAATGTGCTCCCCTCTTAGGCAACATGATGCTCTGGCCCAGTTTGAATGCCATGTGTCCAGAAGGCACCCTGGGAGCTGTCTAGGATCTTTTATCTCTTCAAAATCATAGTCCCATGGGGCTACCCATGAGATCTCACTGTCTATTACAAAAAAGAAGGGGGACTTTTGAGCTGCACCTGCACATAGGAACACAAATTTAAGATCTCTGATGTTATTTCCAAATGAGATCATACATGGAGATAACGAATGTCCCCAGTTGTCTTCCAGGATTCACAGTTCAATAGTGGCAAAGTCCCCTAGAGCTTCAACCTCTTTTCTAAATGGAAACCAGAAGGCAATAGGAACATTCAGAAAGGAGGTTGTGGACATAGGGAATTCTGCTCCTTTTGGACTGTGAATCCTGGACAGAAAGGGGGATATTCAGCCTGACATGTATTCAGCGTTAGAGGCAGTGAGAGAGTCTGGGGCTTCTTGTGAGGGCTGACAGCACCTGGGATAAAGAATGAGATAAATTCAGTCTTGGTGCATTAAAGAAAAACAATGGTAGGAGTGGTTGTGAGAAGTTGTGAGGAGGGAAAGGAGAGGTCTCTGTGGTTTTCTCCTGATCACTGTTTAATATGAGGACTTCTTGACCTTTGAGCATGGGGATGGAGAATTAAGGGAAGTCCATTCCTAATCTGACCTCTGTTGTTAAAGGGGCAAACCCACGCCACAAGTGCTGGGTCCTTCCTGGCCCAGAAGCTGGGGGTGTCTCATTGCCCATAATGATGGGTGGTAGGAAGGTTAGGGGAGATATGCCCCACTCTCCTACCTTGCTACCACATCTCATGTTCAATGTTGCTACTGTTTTAATCAAACACAAGATAAGATTTGGAGGATAAGAGGCTTCAGGTCCAATTTTTTAACTCTTAGTGCAGGAAGACTGACAGCATCCTATCTCAAGAGTCATTTGGGAGAAGAAGATGGCCCCTAACTATATACCAGGATATGGTAGAAAAATAGACACCTGTCTAGACACTTGTCTAGAAAAAAAGGACACAGGGGTGCCAGGGTGGCTCAGCTGGTTAAGCATCTGACTATTGATTTCGGCTCAGGTCATGATCTCAGGGTTGTGAGTTCAAGCCCCACATCGGGCTCCACACTGGGTATGGAGCCTGCTTAGTATTCTCTCTCTCCCTCCCTCTGCCCCCCCACACACCCGCTCACACCCTCTCTCTCTCTCTAAAAAGTAAAAATTAAAAAAGAAATAATAAGGACACAGCATTGCTTGGCTTGATTTTTGATTTTTTTTAATGTACCAGAAATATATTCCTATCACCCCCGATCCTCATCCTGCAACACACAACCACACTCCTACACTTCTACACATGAAAAACCAAGCTGAAAAAAATCACACATAAAAACTCAAAAACAGCTAAAGTCACCCAAAAACTTACATTTAAGTTATTACATGATCCCTCATCCAAAAATAGTATGAAATGTGATTTTTTAAAAACTGAGTTATAGGGCGCCTGGGTGGCTCAGTTGGTTAAGCGACTGCCTTCGGCTCAGGTCATGATCCTGGAGTCCCGGGATCGAGTCCCGCATCGGGCTCCCTGCTCGGCAGAGAGCCTGCTTCTCCCTCTGACCCTCCCCCCTCTCATGTGCTCTCTCTCTCTCTCTCATTCTCTCTGTCTCAAATAAATAAATAAAATCTTTAAAAAAAAAAAAAAAAAAAACTGAGTTATAATAGATTCATATTGGGAGTCTTTGACCTTTTGCCTCAGCTGTCGGAGGACATTAGTGTGGATCTAAGGACACGGCTATCACTCGGTGTGGCTGATGCAAGTGGGGTTGCTTTAGACCACACATTTTTTCAGATGACTAGACTAGTTACCTCACTCGTCCATATAGCCTGCCAAAATTACCCTGTTTTATAGATTCCAGAAATCTCCCCAGCTGGGAGCAAGTAATTTCATCCAATTTTGAATTTCTTTTAAAGTAGTGTGTCACAAACTCCCAGTGTTGGCAAAGGTGTGGAGAAATACCCATCCCCCAACATCACAGAAAGTCTAAAATGGTACATTTTTGGAAAGTTGGCAATACAGAACACATGAGCTTTAAAATGTTTATGTTCTTTGACCCAATAATTCCATATCTGAGAATAATCCAAAACTGGTTTAAAAGAATGAAAACAAAAATATGCATTTTGTGATATTCATCACAGCATTATTGAGAACAGAAAAAGAAACAACCCAAGTTTCTAACAACAGGGTCTTGGCAAACTACAGTAAATGATTGTTTGTAGCCATTAGAGTTTTATTTTCTAAAAGGTGATAACTTGGGAAGCTAGGTCCATCTGTTGCTGCCTTCCAGGAATCCGAAGCTCCAGCAGAAGGACCAAGTGGCTGCAGAAGGCTGGGGCTGTGGTCTTCTGGGTGGGGAGCCTGGCCAGATTACCACCCCCTCCCCTCCGTGGGATTCTGGCTTCTTCAGCCTACTGCTTTCTCCTGTCCTGCTGATTCCCACATCTGGCTTGCCAGCTACACTGTCAATTCTCTGAGATTCCATAGGCTTCCACTGAATTCCTTTTTGCTTAACTTAGCTAGAGATGTTCTCTGTTGTTTGCGCCAAAGGACACTGACACATCTAACTAACCCATTAATCAGATCATCAGACTCTGAAACATAGTTGCCCAATCACAGCTTGAAAGTGTTTTCCAGAGTCTGTTGAGCGGAGCTTTAGCCTTCTGAGATCAGAACAGTTGGGACAATATGACATAATGTCTCCTGCCTGGGAGGGGTACAGACTACATAGTCTCAGTACTTTCTGAGAAGTACTGCTGAAAAAGCCTACTAGGCAGGGCTTCCCAACTGCCTTGACCGCACAACTCTTTTTTCTAAGTAACACCTAGTAACACGCTGCAGCGAGTGCGGCAGTGGGTGGTAGCACACAGAATGTGTGAGAGAGTGCTTATGCAGTCCTCACAACTCACAGCTCCAGAGCGACAGGGGCGCTTTGTCCTGATCTCTTTGGGTCGGGTTAAGGGAGGCCAAGCGATGTTAATCTCAGGGTGAATACTTAGCCTCTCCTGGGGGAAAAGAAATCACAAGATCCAAGAAAATGGTGAGAGAAGAGGCTGAATTATTTATCAGGGAGCTGCCGTTTGCTGGGAGCAATGCTGGATACTTATTACTGATGAGACCATTTAATCTTCACAGCCGAGAACCTCCTAACTGGTTTCCCTGCTTCTCCCCTTGCTCCTCTCCCATTCCGTCAAGTTCTACCGAACCTCATTTCAAGCCACACCTTCCTTTTCCCACTGCCCTCGAGCCATCCTGATTGCTTTCCTCAATGGCTGTTTCCTTTCCCACAACCTGTCCCCCCCCCCCCCCCCCCCCCCCGTCAAAGTTCCATACTTGCAGCTCCCTTGGCGCGGAGCACTCAGTGCCCTGTCTTCCCATAGCTAGCTCCACCTTACCACTCAGGCCTCAGCTCAAACGTCAGCACCACTGGGAGGCCCTCTTTGACTACCCTATCTATAACAGTACCTCTCACCCACTTTCTGTCTCACCACGGGGTTGTTTTTCAGGACATTTTACCATCTGAAATTATCTTGATTTTTTTTTTTCTATCTGATGCCTCCCACTAGTATGTAAATTCCAAAAGACCTTGTCTGTCCTATTCATCACCATATCATTGGTGCCTAGAACAGTGCCTGGTGCACAGTAAATGCTCAACTTGTTGATGACCTCTGTAACAAGTGGCCGGGACACTCATGCTGCAGATGAGGAAATGGGCCCCAAATGCCTTGGGTAAGCATCTTGACCAAGACCACACAGCTGGAAAGTGATCAGAACCCACGCTTTGTGATGGTGGAAGGCTGAAGGGAGTCTTTGGGTTTTTGGAGTCCAGTTATTATGTTGCATGGTTGGCCTAGTCCTGCTGGGTCACAGAATACAAAGAGCTAGATTTTCCAGGAAGCCCTCAGCTTCTATAAACTTTCTGCCTGTCAAGCCCTGTAGGAACTAATCTAGATTTATTAAAGAGGATCAAGGTCAGAAATTCACCTTTAGAAATCATGTGCCACCCAAAATATCCAAAGAGCTCTCTGGTCTTGGAGTTTGACACTGGACTCATTCATACAGGAGATTATGGCAGTGACTACATCTAATATTTCATGCCCTTGCCCTGGTCTTTCTTCTTGCATCAGGCAGTGTTTTGGTCAAAGGTAAGGATCTGTACAAATTAATCAGCGACAAGTATCACTTTAGCCAAAATCAGATATTTTATCATACTTTGTCTACAACACATTCTGCAAGGAAAGAACTAAAAGCTTGAGAGAAAGTGGGGAGGAAACAAAAAGTACAAGTCAACCAGAGGAGGTAAGGAGGACAGGACAAGTCCTCTATTTTTGCCGAAAGCACATTAGAGCCTCCTCCATTTTCATCAAAAGGGTCTGTTTCAATGGAGGTAAACCATCTTCCACACAGACACAGGAAGCTTTGCAAGGTCCTCAAGGGCCTTTTGACCCCCGATGGGTGCATGTAAGGACACATCAAGATAAACTGACAAAAGGCCAAAGTCAAGGATAAAGAGGTGTAGGCATTAGTGTACTCAGGCACTAAAAATAAATGGAAGGATTTTTTCCCTATGACCCGTTATAGAAGGACAGATGAGGTACAAAGAAAGCTATGAAGAGGTGGTGATCTGTGGAGCTAAGAATTCACTGTGATAGGCTACAGCACTTGAAGAGAATCATTTAAACTCTTCACTGGGTAGGACAATTATCAGGGTATGTACCATGATTAATCATGAAGAATATTGTAAGATGAGCCATTCTAGAAATACTAAACAGATCTAGATAGTGGAATTCTGCACCTTACCGCAAATAGTATTATAAGCTCTGAAATACAGTAGGGAGAGATTCTTTCTCAGCACCAAACCTCTCATTCTTCATACATTGTTAGTCATGGTTTTATTACATAATAGGCAAAGTAAAGAATACACTAGGTTTCATTACAAAATACATGCAAATAAAGAATATTCTGAGAGGTTTTGACAATTTCCATGTCAGGAGAACAAACAGGTAAACAGATCATTCCCTGCTTAAAGACTTTACACCTGCTATTTAAGTAAAGTAAATCATGCTTTTAGGGCAATCAATTCAGAATTAAACCAGTATTTTTAGAGGTTGATGCCTACTTGATGAGTGATATTTCTGCTTGGTGGCACTTACACATATATAGTATTTAGCACAGAGTTGGACACGCTGGGGAGGACATATTCTTAAAATAAGATGGGATATATCAGAAGTTGTGGATAAGCACCCTGTGAAACAGCACCAGAGGGCAGACATAATATGTGGTCTTGAGAGTTGAAATTCACATTAGCCGAATGTTATGACTGGAGAATATAAAGATTAAAAAATTCACTTAGAACATCTCTTGAGTTTTGATACCTCACTATACCCTGTGAGGGAGGCCTATATTAGACTCATAGTTTACTTTTCCAGAAGTAAGTGAACAGTTGACAGATCCTTTAATAAAACGTTAGCATGGCCAAAAACCACCCGAAATGCATTTTCCTAAATGCTCTTAATAAACTGCTCACACCTAATAGCTATTGCAATGCAGTAAAACAAAATATGCTGAAACAAGAAAAATCATCTAATAGCACATCATGTAATAGGGCTATTTAGCTGCTAAGGTAGCCAATGTACAGTGAGGTGCTTATCTTTTTCAATTTCAATGTTTCAGCTTTATGGAGGACCAAATAGTGCTTTGAATCAAAGTTTTGCTTTTCCAGATTCACATTTGTGCAGTTGCAAGAACTCCAAAGAGTTTTACAAATGTCCTGAGGACATTACTTCAAAGCCATTATTTTTGAGCAGAATTTAAAGTGTAATTTCCTTTTCAAATTCTATGGTTTCAGCTCTCCAGTCTTGTTTAGGGTACATTACTTATTTCTGCATAATCTGAAAATACCAACTGTAACCCGCAAATATACACCAAATACAAGAGTCCAAGTCCACTCACATCACTAATCCTCTTCTTCTCTGTTCTCTGCCCACTCATTTTGTGAGAATTCCCACATGACTGCTCAGTTCTGATAATTTGTGATTTGTTATTTTTATATGTTTTACTTTGAACTTGGGCAAAAAATCCAGTGCTTCATCATATTTCATACCATTCTTCAGGCTCCTTCCCCATATGCCCTATTTAAGTTGTTCACACTTTTTCCTTTACAGGCTTCCTTTCAGAAACCTTGATCATGGAGTTCTACAATAATAAATAACAACTAATAAGTATTTTTAAAAACCTAGTTAATAAAAGTTTTTCTTAAAGGAGATTAACAAATATCATACGTATGACTGGGACAGATTATCTACTGATACTCAGTGTGCAATACACCAACATATCCCCAATGTGAGTTTATAAATTCTGTTACAATGCTATGGAATTGATAGCATTTTACTTTAGTTAAAAGATGTTCCCATCATTAGCTTTCAGGAATACTGTTACTAATTTTAAATACCACTGTGTGACAATATGTGTCAGTGATTTACATGTGATTTCACTCTTTAAATAAACACCCAAGGTTATTACCCATTTCATAAGTGGGAAAATTAGATTCCAAAACATGACACAGCTAGTAGCAGAGAAGAGCTGGTATTCCAGTCCAAACAGGACTCCACAGCCCAGGCTCTTCCTCTCCCTCCACACTTGGCCATGCACATCTCATTTAAAAATCAAAAAGCATATAGGCAACTAATGAATCATTGAATATTAGAAAAAAAAAAAAAAAAAAGTTTCTTACGCTAAACAGTTTGAAGCTCTGTGTCTTCTTAGGGTAAAACAAAAGAAATGAGAATGGGGCTTTTCTTCTTTTCTTTGTGGCAAATGAGTATCTAATCCAAATACTACATTTACTAAATGCCAAAGCTTTATTTTCCTTTTCATCAGGCAATAACTTAAAAAAAAAAAGGCATTGGGGCGCCTGGGTGGCTCAGTCGTTAAGCATCTGCCTTCGGCTCAGGTCATGATCCCAGGGTCCTGGGATCGAGCCCACATCGGGCTCCCTGCTCAGTGGGAAGCCTGCTTCTCCCTCTCCCACTCCCCCTGCTTGTGTTCCCTCTCTCGCTGTGTCTCTGTCAAATAAATAAAATCTTTAAAAAAAAAAAGGCATGAGTATGGTCACATATTAATACATTACAATTTCAAAATCACATAGCTTGCTTTGAAAGTATACTTTGTACCCCGTGCTATGAAATGTTGATGTGAAATTACACATAACCATTAAAAGAGGACACAGCATAGAAAGTGGTAAAAATGGTAAAAAAAAAAAAAAAAAGTGGTGTGGAGTAGTTGGCATATGTACTTGGTATTACATTGTTTTCTTTTGAAGTTTTTACTCAAAATAGAAAATGCTAATGTGCCATTTGGGGAAAATCCTTTTCAAATTCTGAAAGGAAATAGAGAAACTTTAAAGAAAAAGTAGGTTTTAAAAAAGAACCAGTGCACATGGCTACCACATGGATGAACGTGGAGGACATTATGCTAAGTGAATTATGCCAGGCACAAAAAGACCAACGCTGTATGAGTCCACTTCCTTATCTGGAGTAGTCAAACTCCCAGAAATAAAAAGTAAAATAGTTGAGGGGTGGGGAGATGAGGAGTTGCTTAATTGTTACAGTTTCAATTTTGTAAAATGAAAAGTTCTGGAGACTGGTTGCACAATGTGAACACACTTAACCCTACTGGATTATACACCTAAAAATGGCTAAGATGGTCAATTTTGTTATGAGTATTTTACCACAATTAAAAATTTTTAAATTTTAAAAGAAACCAATGGATTATTTTTAATGTAATAATGACATTGTGGTTATGTTAGGTTTAAAAAATGAAACATTTGGAGATACATACGTGCAAGGTGATAGTCATTTGGGATGTTCATTCTACTTTTTTTGTGTTTAAATCTTCCCCAATGAAATAAGATGGAACAAAATAACCCTTTAAAAAAAGGGGAAACCAATAATAAAATTTCCTAATCAAGAGAATCATCTATCATGAAAATATTTTATTAGAGTTTAAACATAGAAAATGTAACATTTTAACTACAACTGATAAATGTGACACATCACTTATTTCACTTGAGAGAAAGCTGCTGAAAACCAGACACGGTTTACTGGGCTTGCATTAGAAAAACTACATGGAGAAAATTACATGAACAGGCTAAAGTTTGCTATGAAAACAACGTATTTTTATTAAAGTAATTAAAAGTCAAAAAACAACAACAAAAGGGAAATTCCACAACCTTTGCAACTATATAATCTTTATGTAGAAAAACTATAAAGTGACAGTCTGGAAAGCAGCTCCACAATAAACTTAATCCTTACATCAAGAGTAACTAAATTATGGAATCAGTTCACGCAAAAGAAATTGTCTTGCTGTAAAGTATTTCAGCTGAGCTGATTTCAACTATATTATTCTCATTCCTGAAAAAATTGTCTTTCCTGATACTTCAAATCACCAGAGATGTAACGTACAAGAGCCTGTTGAAGTAAAAGGATAAAACAAATACTCCGAGCACAATTACATGTGAAAATGAATGAGGGCATTTTATCTATAGAGCTACAAAACTATATAAATAACCAATTATACACATAATCCATTTACACCGAAGCTCCGTGAGGTGGTACTGAACAAACACTGAGGCATTGAATTTTCAACAATGGAACATGGCTCGCTCCCAACAGCAGCACATTCCCACCTTTTAGTCTATCATCACAACACTTCCCCTGGGATCTGCATTTGTGGCTTATCTAAGTCCTGGGAAGTTTATACCAAAAATGAAGAAAAAAGGCCAAAAGGGCAACAAATTACCCCCGACAATCTGTCTAAAACCTGCTTGTGAAATAGGAAGAAAGCAAGCACTTTGTGAGTTTTTAGTCACGTGTTCTTTTAAACTTAGACTAGCGTCTTCATTACTATCTGAACTGAATTTTCTGTGATTTGCTTTTCCATTAAAGTATAAAAGGAAAACAACAAAGAAAAAAGCTCATATTTCGTAAATGTACAGTCTTAGAAAAGTGGTACTATTTATTTTTAAAAACAACCTTCTCTGTTGAAGAAATCACACTGTTGTGGTCATCAGAATATCTTAAGTCACTTTGGCAATACAGGGATTTATTTGCTCTCATTTTCTAATAATCATAATGATAGGCTATTATCACGGCCACATAATCTCAGAATTTATGTGATCGCAAAGGCAAATGTGTAGAGAACATGTCTAATAAACTTAAATTAAATCATGATTGGAACTTCTTAAAAATATTTTCAAGACTATTAAAATCTGGGGAAAAAATACAGAAGTCATAAGCAAATATTTCTTCTAAGATTCTTTAATTGGGATAAAAGTCTCAGGGTTAGCTCACAGGAATGGTCTGCAATAAAGAAAAATTAGGTCAGTGTCTAGTGGTTTCTGCAAACTTTAGCAGAAAAGCCGAGAACATTCTGAGCATCATAAAAGCATTCTTTTGGGTCAGGGTTTTTTGTTGTTTTAGTTCTTTAATCTCTAACTTCTCAACATATTACAATTTAGAAATGCCCATATGCTTAACTAATGGTAATAAGGAAATACAATGTCAAAGAAAAGATACACAAACATGATCCTTTTCAATCATAGGTCTCTCTTTGGCAAGAAACAGACCACCATTTATTTACTTTCTCTCAGTGTAGGAGAAGGAGATTAAATGGTATTAACCTGTTAAGAAATCCCTGTGTATAAATGTTAGGATAGAGGGTAAAGAGTTTAAGCCACACCCTTTATGAGAAGAGTAGGTAACAGAGGATTTCGTCTTACTTGTAGTTATGGTAGAGCATAATAACCGTCTATTACAGAGCTGGAAGAGGGTATTTCCTATAACTAGAAAGTCACCCTATGAACATTTTAGTCAACCTGTAGAAATTCTGCTATCTAATCAAGTGTTCTTCAGATGCGAAACATGAATAATATGTTATTTAAAAAAAATGGTAAAGTATCTCCCTCCTTAGAATTCACCAATTTCTGATCCTGTTAAACTTTCACAGAATCCATGAAGAATTAAACAGGCTTACTCTAGATATTTCCTCATTAAGTAAAATTGGAAATAACCGTTTACAATTCCAGGAAAAAAAAATCCAATACAATCTAATACACACATTAGTAAACTTTACAGAACACATATTCTATCAACCCTAAGCAATCCCCACCCACCCACCCAAAAGGAAGCCAGTCTTACCCTCCATAAGATATTTGTTGTATGTGGATCCACATTAAAAGAACTGCTAAATTCCACTGCAGTAGGAAAAATACAAATAAGAACCCCAAACTGACCTAACAATTTCTACTCACTCCTCCTTCTTCAGGATATTATTTTTTAAAGAGAGGGAAATAAGCATTCCTTGTAATTTGACTGCAAAAACCATTTCCTGTCCAATTATTTCTAAGCCTATACTAGATACCAAATAATGATGGAATGCCCAAATCACCAGGAACTCAACATTACTGTTATTTTTGCAAAAAAAGTAATATATAAAATTCCCTCCCCCCCAGGCAATGAACAGGGGAGAAAAAACACGTTACTTTAAAAATGGCTATATCTGTAGGTTTTTAAAAATGGCTGTATCTGTAGGTTTTTAGAAACCAGCACCAAATGTTCATGTTTAATTATTCTGAGCAACATTTAGGAATTAACATCCCCTAACATTATGGACAAACAAAAGAGTGAACAATAAGGGAATAACTTTCAAGAAATATTGCATGTTGGTAAGAACCATTAAGTCAAATAATCGGACTGGCTCATTTGTAAAGATGCTATAGGTTTGCCCAGTTTGGAAATAGCACACCTCACTGCCAGCTAATATACCTACTCCCCAAATCATCAGTACAGCTTATTTTATTTGTAACTAGGCAGCATTAAATAAAACTTGAAAATATAGTTTTAAAAAGGTAACTCAAAACAATCCATATTAGAATGGTTTTCTATGCTCTCTATTAAGGGAAAAACAAAAACAAAAACCATCAAACCACTGCATAAAGTGTCCAGAAAAACTGAAAGATTCACAAATAGTAGTGTCCATTCAAGTCTACATAACCCTTTATTACATTATACTGATAGCAATATTATGATCAACATTATACAAGTTTCCTTATTTCTTCCTCATACCGCAACAATTTTATTCCCATTGTATAACAGACTTTAACTAGGCAAATCGTTTAAATCAACTTTTTGCACCTTGAATTTACAAACTACCAGATGTTAAGTTTCCTGAAAACTATTTTACTTTTAAGCTTTACTTAAAGATAAACCTAAAACTCAATTCTAAAAACAAAACAAAAAACAAAAACCTAAGGTGCTTTAAAAAGAACTCTGCAGAAATATACTGATACCAATGTTTGAAAGATAACCTACAGGGGGCTATAAAAGGGCAATTATCATACAAAAAACTTCTATGGCCAACTCTTGTTAGAAAATTTATTTTATAAATAAACTTCTTTCATGATAGAAGATGAAATCAAAAGATGGAGATTTAATTTGTCCCTAAAAAAAAGCAGTTGCTCAGGACATACAAGCTGAGTACACTGAAATCATATTGCTTCTTTGATAAAAGAAAAAATATTTTAGCCAGGCATTCCATTAACAAAAAAGACCATGCCACCTTTCCCTAGTCTTTTGATCTTTGGGGACTAGTATTACCCAAGATAACCTCATCGAAGAAGTTGGTTGGCAAACCTACCAAATAGGAGTCTTAGGTCCCTTAATTTTGATAGTCATCTTAGTAAATATAAAACTTTAGCTACTTGACCAGTGGAGCTTATAAAGTGCATTAAGTATAAGAAACAACAGAAGTGCTAAACTCACTTGGTAGAACTTTAAGGGACTTGATGTCACCAATAGGGCAAAAAAACAACATTATAGTTTTCTGTTCAGATTTTATTTGAAATCTAATTCAAATTGTCAAAGCTACAAAAGGGGGGAAGACATCTGTATTATTTTTGCTAAGTCACAACATCCTAAAACAAAATACTACTACTGCCAGCAGATCCATTATACACATTTCTGATGAAATTCATTAGCACAATAAAAATTTCATCTTGAGAAACAGCCACAACGAAAGTAATTTATACAATATAAAACAATGACAGGTCTACAGATGCAGTTACTCATGAGTTTACACATGCATTCACAAACAAAAAAAAAAACAAAAAATCCAGGAATGCTCTTTCATTTGATTTTTTGTTGTTTTCTTTTTTTAAAAAAACAGACCATTCAGGCACAAAACAAAATTGCATTTCCAATAAGTGACAGCATCTTAAAAATTTATGTCAGTGTTTGTTTTTCTTTGACTTTTTATGAGACCTGTGTGGAGATCGGGACTGGGATCTGGATTTCTTCCCTGACTTTTTAGGGGATCTAGACCGTGATCGCCTAGACCTTTTAGGTGTCCTCGAACCAGATGGTGATCTGAGGAAACAAACAAACAATTTATCAAAGCACTCATATGATCAAAATGGACCATCCTTCAATTACCTAAAATGATCTTTAACAGAGCACAATGAAAGTCAGAAATAAAAAAGGCTGTAAACTTCCCAAATTCGTATTTTGCCTACTTTACACACACACACACGTAATTTTGCACCTTCTGTGCACTGCATCAATGATTATGAGCGGTGTGCTTGCTTAAAAAGACTGATTCCTGAGCCCTACCACTGCTCTATTTAATCAAAATCCCAAGAAGCAGGGACTGGGAATTTGCAATTTTAACAAGTTCCCCAGGTTACTGATAGATCCCTTAGTCTGAACCTCTAAATCTGCAAGATAAAGTTCAAAATGGCATCTAAGATCATTCACAAAATTTTTGAAAAAGTGTTACAACCTATCTTCTTGAAGGAAAAAGCACCAACTACTGCATATCATTCAAGGGAATCATTTAAGATACCATAATTCTGTAAGTGCAGTTCATGAAGATTACCAAAACAAATAAATACACTTTATATATATGCAAGTGCCATTTAGAAAAGGAAAAAACTTATCTTTTATAAAAATTTTACTAAAAATGGTCACAAAAATAAATTTTTAGGATATAAAGCAGTTTTAGTTCTCAGGAAAATTCCACTATGTAACACCAGATGAATAAAACATTTCTTAACCACTTTTCTGGAACTACAAGGAAAAAAAGTATATAACACACATTTAAATTACCCACTGAAGAATGGTATTTATTTCCACAAATCTCTACCCAAGAACTTGCTAATAAGATGCAGGGGCAGGAGGGAGGGGGTAAAGTATTCTCCTTTCAGCCTTGACAAAATCAAAGAATATTTTATAGAAACTGAAGAACAGAATGAAAAGTAAAGCAGCTACCCCTAGTCCACAGAAAACACTGGATATAATGTTTAAAATTCTTGGCTGGTCTTTACTTGTTGGAAGCCTTCTTGTGCTTTAGTCATGAGGAGACTAGGGTGGGGAGGTGGGAAGGAATCATCTAAAATGAAAGTATACTTCTCTGGTTTTCTAAAGCCCTTTAAAAAATGGTTGCCAGCCAAATTATTTTCAAAAGCTGGTGAAATGACAAGGAAACTGGCATTTGAAATATTACAAAAAAATAACTTGCATTTACCTTTTGGCCTTTTTGCTAACATCTCTAGGAGAATCTTTGTGAGATGACCTGGATCGTGAGCTCTCTTTATGAGATCTTTCTGAACGCTCTGATCGCTCCGATTTGGGTGAAGGGGATTTCACTCGTCTACCACTGCTACTGCGAGATGGGCTAGGGGATGTGCTGTGTCGCCTTTTCCTACGGAACAAAGCCCCCAAAATATTCCATAAGTGAGCAAAGGATCAGGTATTCATTTTCCTTCTACTGAATCAGCTATTAATTCCTATCAGTTTACACTAACTTTATTTTCACTAACCTTGTTAATGTTATTTTCCAACAACATTCAAAGCCCTTTATAAAGAACAAGAAAGTCTTAAAGATAGGTTGATCAAAACAAAAACTGAAGTCAACTAAATTGGATTTTCTTTTGCTGTAAGAGATCGGGACAATGGATAAAATCTCATTAAGGTCTCTGGTTAGGTAACAGTATTTAATGTTAATCCTCCAATCTTGAAACTTTTATTGTGCTTATATAAGAAAATGGGGCATCATGTTGGCGAGTTACTCTTAAATGGTTGGGAGGAGGGCAAAGGAAGGGGGAAAAAATTAAGCAAAAGTAGAAATATTTCAACATTTGGAGAATGTGGGTGGAGGATATCTGGGAATTTTTTATACTATCTTTGCAACTTTTCTATAAATCTGAAAGTATATCAAAATAATAAATACAAGACAAACAAGTGGTAAATTTAGCATTTAACCAATTAGTATACCTATGTTATTTGTAATTACCTGTAGAGTAACTAAGCCAGAATTTTTTTTATTTGCATTCACTTGGATATTAGGAAAATCTTCGTTAACTAAAGCAATTTTCTCTATTAAATGAGAGACTTAGGAACTGTGAAAGTAAAATAAAAACTAAGAGAGAAATGATTTTGATTAGAATGAAGACTTAAAGTGAGGAGTGAGTCCCTATGGCCTATGTACACAAACTCCTTTTAGACAGGAATGGGAGACTCAAATTTACAAAGGCAGCAGTCTCAGCAGAGAAGAAAAGCTTATACCAAAGGCAACAAGGAAGATGTAGCAAGCCTGTTTAGTTATTTAAACCTTAGGTTTGATACCTAATATGGTAACTGAATTCTTGCACTTAACTAAGGCTAAGGTACCATTTGAACCATGCAATGGGATGATGTCCCAATTAACTAAGCCAAGTGCCAACTAACTGCCCCATTTCTCAGTTAATTCTGCCTCCTACAGGCAAGAGCCAAACATGTTTATCATGAAAAAATACTTTTCAAGTTTGTTGGCATCAGTGATGAAAACATTACAAAATGAAACATTCCAAAACTTTATTTGGGGGGGTGGCACACAGTAATGTCATTTATTTTTTATCTTTTATTATTACTATTATTAGTACTATTACTACCTGAGTTAGCCAACATATAGTACACATTAGTTTTTGATTTAGTGTTCAAAAAGCAGTATAGGCATTTAAATGAGAAATGTATACCTTTCTTTCCTTGTTGGAGTACATTCATCTTTTTCCTTCTTGTCTTTAGATCGAGATTCCAATTTTTCTTTATCCTTTTTATCTCTTTCTCGTTCTCTTTCTAATTCCTTCTCTTTTTCCTGTTTTATTTTTTTAAAGAAAAAATATTTAGTCATTAAAAAATACCTATCTAGGTTAATCTCATTTATGCAACAATATTTTAATTTTTAAATCACTACGTATAATGCCATTTTTAAAAAAAAATACCTACTCTTCCAGGAAACCTAGTTATTTCTTCTACTTATACTGAGTGATAATAGTAATACCAGTTACTAAGTCCGTACCATAGACCAAATAATTACTAAACAACTTTCCATATACCATTGCATGTAATACTTCAAATATTCCTTAGGAATACTACTATTATCCTCATTCAAGAGATGAAAAATGAGACTCAGAAAGGTTAAGTACTATGCTCACAGTCACACTGGATGGTGAAGTCAGGACTGGAGTCCAGGCTGTAGAGCCAGGGCTCTTAACTACTTCCTCTGTCCCTCCACTTTAAAAAAAGGAAAAAGCCAACAATACACTGGCCTATCTTAAACTACAATAAAATAGTAGCGATTCTACAGCAAGTGGATTTAATCTAAAGAGAGCTCTCTCCAAAGCACAAGGCTGAAAAGGAAAAATAGTTATTCATAATAATCGTCCATCAGAAAATCTTACTAGTAACAAGTACCATTTTTATTGGAAATTTTACATCCTAATTTATAAAAGTACAAACTGACTACATGACTATACAATTACATAAACCAGAAAGATGACCTATCTACTTATTCCCACTGCTACAATCGCCACTTCTCACTTGAAATTATTTCTGTTGATAATATACTTAAGGGAGTGGCTACAGAAAATGAACCCACTAAGCCAACTTAGCTCTTCATTAACAGGAATTTAATTTCTCTGATTTGTATTCATCAAGAAAGCTATCTGGTAGCTGATAAAAAGCCTATACCAGAAGTTACAAACAGAAATGTTCTGTAAACAACCAGACAATAAATATTTTCCATTCTGTGGGCCACATACAGTCTCTGTCCCAGGATTCAACTCTGTCACAATAGTCCAAAAGCCACTATCGATAATACGTAAGTGAAGGCACATGGCTATGTTCCAATAAGCTTATTTAAAATGAGGTGATGGCCTGTGAGGTGATGAATCTCCTGACCCTCAGTATATACCTTCAAGAAACACATCCTCCTCTCCAGTTACAATCATGGAATGCAAAGAGATTAAAATGATACTACATGCATTACAACCATCAGGACCAGTGAGTATCTCAAAGTGTAGTCTTCCATGCAGATCAGATACCTGCCACCAACTCCAAAGGGACTTATGGAGTACAGATACATCTTTTTTAAAATCTCATTTTTCTTTTTTTGAAATACAACATATAGAGTATAGATTTAAAATGTAATGCAGAGGACACCATCTTCCTCTGGTGATCTGTAGGATATATTTTCCTGATTGATAATTTTATAGGAATCAAACTAGTTAAAATACTCAAAATATTTTAAACAATTTAATCCAATAAAAGAGTAACAGTAGCTATTATCTCCCAATCCTGCAAAATTGGGACTATCGACCCAGTTTCACGAAGCAAAGCAGGATCCAGTGATTCGCCCAGAAGAGAGCGAAGGGCGGCACCAGGAACGCACAGGTCTGTGCAGCGCCAAAGCTATCTGACTATACTGCTGCTCCCGTCACCAGTACTATGCCATTAACAGCTTTTAGAGACTCTAACTTCTGTTCCAGCATGTTCTTATTTCTCTCTCTCTCTCTCTATATATAATGTGTGTGTGTGTGTGTGTGTAGTCATTTTTGTAATGACAGTCAAGATACAGGTAAAAATTAATAGCAGTCCCAATAAAATTCCTGGGTTCTTCCAAAAATTAACATGTGTTCTAAAATTCTCTGTATATCGCTACATATTTTTTATGCATAAAGAATACGAGGCTTAGAATTCACTGATGAGATAGTCTACCACTTGGTGTCCTTCTTTGGAAACAGTGGAAAAGGAGCCCTAAATGAACTTCCCAACTAACTCCATCTTTGTCTTTGTGCCACTTCTGAGGGTTGCTGGTGTTTCATTGTCACAAATGTTGAAGCTTCACAGAAGGTCTTCCAGTTTTGAAAGCATGGTCTTAGCAGATTTTCTAGTCCATAGGTAGCATATCCAGAATAAAAAAGTGTGCTGTTGCCCTAAGACCCTTTTCCAAGTTGAAATAATTGCAAAACATCAAATTTCAAATGTTCCCAATTGTCTACCAGTATTCAGCATTTACACATGAAAGGGTGTAATCTGAGACATACTTTTCTTTAAGTATACCAATACACCAATATTCTAGGTAGTCAAACAAATAACTTTGGAAAACGCGTATTATTGAATACACTCATTCCTTACTCGTTGAAGAAGTTTATCTCTGTAGTGTTCTACTTGCTCCTGAAAGCTCTGGCCTGGTTTTTTAGGTCTTTTTCCAGATTCCAATTCATCCTGAAACTTCATAACTTTGAGCTGTGAAATAAGACATTTTAAAAATAAATCTTTTCATCACTATAGTTTTTCAAGCAGTGCTTTGCTCCTGTAAAAAATTTTTTTCTTTGAAAAAGTGTGTAAAAAGGAAAAAAAAGGAACATAGCAAAGTAGTAACTGATTAGGACTCAGTCAAAATGTAACATCAACATAAAGCTCCCTTATCTGAAGGCCACTTGTTAGACGAGTCCAATCACGAAGAATTCAAGTGATCGCGCGTGGGCCCACATGCTCTCTGCACAGCCACGTGAGATGACTCATGAACTATAGTTCATGCCCTTAAGAATCTACTTATTATCTCAATGATAATGAATTTGCTATCTGGCTCCCCAAATGTGAAAGGCAAGGTTGCTAAATGCAACCTACTTCCAACAAGATAGGACAGCAGGCAGAACACAAGTAACCATAATTTTTTTTTTAAGCAGCATTCTTTACAGTTCACACAGGACCAAAAACACAGAGCAACAGAGTTTGAAGGTTTCACTCTATTTACAGTACAGTGCAATCACTGAACATCAAGAAAAGGTTAAATCATAGTAGAAATATACTAAGAGTATATACTAATAAAAAAAAGATTAGAAAAACTTCCGATTCCATTTCTTGTAATTTATCCATATGAGCACAAAACTATTTGTACAAAATTATTCAATTCTGCATTGTTTGTGTATACATTATATATTTTAAGTATTTTATGTTAATATGCATCATATATTAATACATATACATTTATAAGTACATTTATGTTACATATGTAAATATAATATAAAATACTTACTATATAAAGATATATATACATCTTTATGGAACAAAGGGAGAACAGGTAAGGTGAAATGCATGAAGATTCAGATAATGTTGGAAGTGGAGGTAGAAAGCACATATGGATCCACTGGGTTGCAGTGCCAAACCTGTATACCTTATTTCACTCAAAGAGGGAAAGAAAACAGTCTTGCCTAATGGAATTATTGTATATGCAAACATCTTAACCTATTTTTATTGAGCACTGATATGTCCTTTAAATGGACTAAATGCTACTATAAATGTTTTATTTGTATTTGGAAACAAGACCTCATTTGTTTTAGGTTTTTTCCCCCCCTCGCTACAAATGAGGCTTTCCAACCAACAGAATGGGAACAAGTTACAAAAACCTTCTTCCATTCAAAGTGTTATTTTCACTGTTTTTTGACTTCATGACCATTTCTCATACTTTCGCCAACTTTTGCCCTTTTTCTACCTAATTCCACTTCTATAACCAGGTCATTTATAATCAGAGATTTGAGGTTCTTGCCTCTTTCAAAACTCTTAAAAACTCTTTGCATTGTTGTTTTAATGAGGACTACATTTCAAAACACAGAAGACATAAGGGTAAGAGAGAGGGGAAAAGGGAAAGAAATGTAAATGTCTCACTTCACCACTGTGTGAAGCCTCCTATGACTAAAGTGACTCTGTTCTACAGAATGCATTCATGGCAAATCAGCTTAAGAGTTAAGCGCTGCCCAGTGTTACTTTGGAGAAAGAAAGGCGTTCCTAAGAGAATCTTTTAAAAAATCATTATAAAATCCTAGGGCGCCTGGGTGGCTCAGTTGGTAAAGCAACTGCCTTCGGCTCAGGTCATGATCCTGGAGTCCTGGGATCGAGTCTCACGTCGGGCTCCCTGCTCAGCTGGGGGTCTGCTTCTCCCTCTGACCCTCTTCCCTCTCGTGCTCTCTGACTCTCATTCTCTCTCTCTCTTAAATAAATAAATAAAATCTTTAAAAATAAATAAATAAATAAATAATAAAAAAATAAAAATTATTATAAAATCCTTATAGTTCCTGCTCATGTGACCTAACTCAGGTGCAAGCACAAGTCCAGGGCACCCAGAAAACAGGTGGCAAAGGATCCCAACTCAAATGAGAGCAGCACCATGTACTGGCTTATTTGCCAGCTAGCTATCTCCCTGTTGCCCTGGGACAGTGGCAAGTATCACCTTCCCACTCAACTATCCACTCTTTCCTCAGGGGTCAGGGCAAAAAAGGGATCTTTCTGCTCCAACAACATAGAAGACACACCACCACCACCCCAACCAACCCATGTGTTCCACACCTCCAACCCTTCTTGGTAGAAGTGGGGATGCCAACAGAATAGGAAAAGACAACTCCAGCATAGGCCAGGCTCTAAGCAGTATATCTGAAAGATTAAGAACTTCCTTCCAGCCAACACCAGTAATACCCTATGCCTGCATGTTTTCTAAGTGCTTTGTGAAAGTCTGTATTTTATAATACATATTCTTCGGTTTTTATTAATCCCATGCTAAAAAATGTTCAGTTACATAAGTCAAACCAGTCAAAGAAAGACAAATACCATATGATTTCACTCATATGTGGAATCTAAGAAACAAAACAAATGAACAAGGGGGGTGGAAGGGGGAGGAGACAGACAAACCAAGAAACAGACTCTTAACCATAGAGAACAAACTGACAAACTGACAGTTACCAGAGGAGAGGTGGAAGTGGGGGGATGGGTGAAATAGGTGATGGGGATTAAGGAGTGCACTTGTGATGAGCACCAGCTGTTGTATGGAAGTGCTGAATCACTGTATTGTACACCTGAAACTAATATTACACTATGTGTTATCTAACTGGAACTTAAATAAAAACTTAAAAAATGTTCAGCTATAGACATCTTTATTACGATGTATTTGGGGAAGAGAAGAGCTTTCAAAAAGAAAAACTATAATGGGGCGCCTGGGTGGCTCAGTTGTTAAGCGTCTGCCTTCGGCTCAGGTCATGATCCCAGAGTCCTGGGATCGAGCCCCGCATCGGGCTCCCTGCTCCAGGGGAAGCCTGCTTCTCCCTCTCCTACTCCCCCTGCTTGTGTTCCCTCTCTCGCTGTGACTCTGTCAAATAAATAAAATCTTAAAAAAAAAAGAAAATATATTTTTATTCAACTCCAGGAAGGCAGAGTTCGGTAAGCTTGGGAAGAGTTCTGAGAGTTAAGAATGGGCATGGGCAGCTTGGAAAAAATCCACAGGTAGAGTATATTCACTGATACATTTTTGCCCCTAAAAAATTTATAGAGAATGTATATAAATAAATACATCCCAGGAAAAATGAATCAACATGTTAACTCTGAAAATCTCTTCTCTTCACTTACAATAGACAGTATGCTGATTCTGTCTAAGGTTAAACCAAAATACTTTCCCTGTTAACATTCTGGCTTGGTGATTCTAAGAAAGAGTTGGACAAAAACTTGTACCAGCACAACAGTGATTAGAGAACTGGAAACAAGTTAACGACTATGGCAGATATTACAAAGTAGTACAACGAGTAGTGCTGACACACAGTAGGCATGCAAAATACTGTTAGTTATATGAATGGATAAAGATTTAAAATGCACTCTTATATATACTTTTGAGACTCTGGGCAGACTGCTACACCAACGTTTACTGGGAATGTTTCATCTCCTTGGGGCAAGGAATGGGGAAGGTTCCCATTACAATACCCTTCCCTCTCTGATATGTCTGACTAGTTTTGGTAATAAAACAGGCATTAAAAAAGGAGAGGGAATTGAGGGAGGAAAAAATTTGCTTGAGATGGTCTGGATTTCAGACTATCAGAAGGTTTTCCCCTTCTTACTGTTACTACTTAATGTCTACTCTCCCCATCACAAAAGGATGCATACACTTAAAATGAGCCCACTGTAATAAAATGTACACATAACTTGAACGTGCCAGAAAGAATCTCACTTTTCCTTGTTACATACTATGTGCACTCAAATGTTATGGACTTCATAATGCCAAATGTAATCTATTCATTAGAAGAATCAAGATCTTCAGAGGATCTCCTCTGTGCCACACACTGGATTTATGATGATGAACAGACAACAGACAAAGCCCTTTCCCTTCATGTGAATCACAGCCTCGTAGGGAATACAGACATTAAACAAGCAAGATAAGAAAACAAAAATAAAACACACACCACAATACATGTAAAATCACAAGAGAAATAAATAGGGAGAAGTAAGCAAATACAGAAGTTTAAGAAAAGGACAGCAGGAGAGAAGGGATGCTTGAACTAAGAGGCCTGTAGGAAGTCAGCTGGTATGAAGGTTTCCAGGCACAGAAAACACAGCATGCAAAGGAATGATGCCAAGAGGGAGCTTAGGTCAGTGGAAAAGTGAGAGAAAGCCAGTGAAGTATAGTTTCAACTTCATTGCAATACTAACCTCAATTTCACGAAGTTTAGCTCGTTTTTCCTCACTCATTTCAGAGTACTTAGAGAACTTGGACTCAGTCATTTCTTCTTTGATTGGATTAGAGTACAAATGATGTTCTTCTGATTTGGAACTCTGAGTATCTTCTTCATCTTCACTTTCTTCTTCTTGACTGGAAATAAGCAGAATATATCATATGTCAAGGCAGAAAAAAAATGTTATTTTACAGTCTGGCTTTATTTTTCACTGCCTTAGACTGTAAATAATGTTAACAAAACATAAGAGGCCAATTCATTACTAAAACATTTCTAGAAAATATTTTATAAAATAATACAATTTTATAAAACTTATGTTTCTTCCACATAAGAAGTTGAGCTTCAACATAATCACTTTTTAAAATTCTGTGTATGTTAATGTTATCTGTGTGCCTTTCATTCTGCAACAAACTTTCCTTGCGGCATTAAGTGAAATGAATAATCAGGCAATGATTCCCCACATTTTCCAGTTCAGCGTGAGTTCAGGAAGCTTAACGTTAAAAAAGCCAAACGTATTTACTCTTTCTTCAGCAGGGGCTATACACTAGAAAATACATGAGTTTGTGTCACACAGTTAACTATGAAACAATGTAGCATGTAAAGACCTTATCTGATTAGCATATAACCCTAGGAATAAAGCAATGTATAAATTTTAAATATTATCACACATTAGTACTCATGTCAGAATTGATTCTAAGAATTATACTGATTCTATATCAGATAAGAAGAAGAAAATGAAAAACTAAGTGACTGCCACGGGTAAGGATATAAAGAAGAAAAAAATCTATCCCTCCAGAAGCAATATAGTGGAAACAGACAGGCAAGCAACTATGTGCAAAGTTGGTCCTCACTGCTAGACTCAGACTGACAAAATGTTCTTGAAACACAAATGAAGGGGCTTAAAAAAAAGAAAAAAGAAGTTGTATGCTCTGGGACAGGACTTTGGTGTGCACATATGTCAAATCTGGGAAAACACGTCATCCACACACAAACTCAGAATGTTTATATATATATATACATATATATATATATATGTATATATATATATAAACAAAATTCCTTTTATAAACAATATTGATTGTGACATTAACATTACTGGCATAGCCTAGAAAATATGCCATTTTCCCTTTAATATTTGAACCTTATTTGTTGGGATTGGGTACTAAACACATTCTACCATAAGCAGGAGTCCTTTCAGTATATATTTAAAACTATTCATAATAATGTAAAAGTAGTTATAACCAAATTCGTTCCAAATAAAAATTATTTGAGAGACTGATAACAGAACTCACACACTGATGAGAAAAATGTAAACAAGGCAGATAAAAATAAAATGTTGGCAATTCAGAATAAGAAACATGGTACTAAGAGAAGACTATACTACTAGTTTTGTAATTTCTTACCCAAAGGTCCTTTCCTGAACATTACTAAAGTGCTTTACAAACTTTATACTCTCAGAGCCCCACAAATCATTAGTACCTCATAAAGGTAAAACTCACTACAATACTTAAAGAAGAAAATAGTAAAAGCAAACCATTTCTAGAAAACTATATTCATTGTGGAAATAAATATTTACTTATACTTAACACTTCTCATTAATTTGTCAGAAACTTCCTAAATGCAGGTTTTTTTTTTAAAGATTTTATTTATTTATTTGACAGAGAGAGACATAGTGAGAGAGGGAACACAAGCAAGGGGAGTGGGAGAGGGAGAAGCAGGCTCCCCACTGAGCAGGGAGCCCAATGCGGGGCTCGATCCCAGGACCCTGGGATAATGACCCGAGTCGAAGGCAGACGCTTATCGACTGAGCCACCCAGGCGCCCCCTAAATGCGGTTTTTAGGTAATTTTTTTAAACACAAGAATTTCTTATTTTATGGTGCATAAATTTTTTACAAGTATTTCAGATGCTTCTAAATGGTTAAACTATATGCATGTGTATGTGTAAATACAGAGGTTTGCTGGAAGATTATTCCGGAAAGGGTCACTCAAAAAGATGAGTCACAATTAAATTGTGGTATCTATGCAATGGAAATTACCTAACCAATTCCAGCCTGTATTTACAAATTGCAATAATTTTTTTGCAAATTCAAATATTCCTTAATAAATATCCTTGAACACTTATCTGAATGCTTTCAACTACAGATAAATACAGAGCACATAACTATATGGACACAAAATAATGCCCATGACACTTACGTGAAAAATGGAGTCAGAGAACAGTATGGACAGTATTATATAATTTATGTTTAAAATAAATATACATGTCTTACATATACAGAGAAATGATCCAGATGGCAAGACACCAAACATTAACCATATTATTTACTTTTAAAGTGAGTTACACTTGATAATCTAAAATACATATTCATTTTACAATTGCGATTTTAATTCTTCAGGGCCTGAGCAGTCTGTTCTAACTGGTTTTGACTTTAGCTCTCAGTTACCAGTTCTAGGTTCAGATCTCATCATAGCTTCATCTTACTCTTTTAAAGAAATGGAAATTCAAATCTATAAAACCATACAGGATTCATTATAAATGAAATTAAACTACTATTTGGAAGTTTTCTACAAAACAATAGTAGGGCTCTATTTTTTTTTATTCTTATGTTAATCCCCATACATTACATCATTAGTTTTAGATGAAGTGTTCCATGATTCATTGTTTGTGCATAACACCCAGTGCTCCATGCAGAATGTGCCCTCCTCAATACCCACCACCAGGCTAACCCATCCTCCCACCCCCCTCCCCTCTAGAACCCTGTTTGTTTTTCAGAGTCCATCGTCTCTCATGGTTCGTCTACCCGGGCTCTATTTTTTTTTAATCACCTTTCTGCCATAAAAAATAATTACTAGTTTCAAAATGGCATTTTGGATTCAGCCACTAGAGAGCAGTAGCGAGGCATAAGAAAATTTAAAAGACCAAAAAGTTGTATATGAAAAAATATCTTATCCTTGCTTTGTACTTTCAGAAAGTTATTTTTGTTATTGTGATTTGTTTGGAGCTCTTAAAAATAAAAAAAATTAGGGGCGCCTGGGTGGCTCAGTCGTTAAGCGTCTGCCTTCGGCTCAGGTCATGGTCCCAGGGTCCTGGGATCGAGCCCCGCATCAGGCTCCCTGCTCCACGGAAAGCCTGCTTCTCCCTCTCCCACTCCCCCTGCTTGTGTTCCCTCTCTCGCTGTGTCTCTACCTCTCTCTGTCAAATCAATAAATAAAATCTTTAAAAAATAAAATAAAATATATTTCCGTGATCCAGGTCTCGCTGTATAAACATGATTACTCTGTCAACACTAAAATGCAGTCACATTCCAAACATTAACACAAATATCAAATTTATACAAAAAAAAGTTAACACTTTTAGAAACAAAACCAACTGAAGAAATATTTGAGTTCTGCAATGGCCTTTTCTACCCTTCCTAACCCCTAAATTATTGTCATGAATACATATAATTATTTTAAGCCAGTGATGCTACAATAGTGAGAGACGTTAATAATGATGTATTATATTCATTAAAAAAAGGTTAAAACACTATTTTAAAGCAAACTGGACTGTCTCAATTCCTGTACTCCTCAACAGCCCTAGAGAGGTATTTCCACCAGCAAACCACACCTATATTTTGTAAATATTTTGTCATAATCATTGATTTGTTCTGACCATCCCAATGTTTCTGGAAAGACATCACTGCTGCCAAGTTTTCCTCAGCATATCAAATTGTGCTCCCACATATGCTATCAGTCACATTTCCTTCACAATCTAAATGCTACTAATACCTATTTTCTGAATCCACAAAAATGCCCAAATTGTGCTGGGACACAAAAAGGACTTTTTCCTTTGTTCACTTTTCCATTTGATAACCATAAAAAAAAAAAAAAAAAAAATTTTTTTTTTTTTTTTAAAACAGAAACCTCTGCTTTGTGTTCTTGAGGTCACCTATTCTATTTAATAAAATCAACTTCCTTCCAATGATTTAAAAAGGTGTCAAGTTCTACCTGAAAACTACCAATACACACTTGCCAGGAGAAACTGGGAAGAGTATTCCTATAATCACAATCTTGGGGTGATTACCGAAGAGCAAAATTCAAAATTGTAATTTCTCTACATGTTAAAAGCTTTCTTTCTGTTATTTATTCTTAGTTCTTTTGAGGTGTTTACATTTAAATAACAGAATGGCCATAATGCAATGCTTAGCACTGTACAATTCAAATAAAAAGCAGCATAACTTTCCCATTCACATTTAAAAAATCACTTTTTTGGAGCCAAAACAATACCTGATGACAAAGATCTGAAATAAGTGCAGTTGACCATTTAGTAACTACCGAGAGTATACGCACCTAGCGTAGAAAAATCAACTCAGAAGCAAAGTGAAACCAGAGCCATCAAGACCAGAAACCAAAAGCTCTTTATTCACTGGAAAAAACAATGACAAACTAAAAATGATCCTCTCGAGTTTTTTAAGAGTGAGTTTTCCTCTTCACTATTATTTCAAGCATACCTCTCAATGAAAAAGGGAGTGTATATGCAATAAGAAACTAAGTATGTTTGAAACTGAGATTCTTACTTTTGATTTTCTTCTTCTTCTGATTCTTCATGTTGGTCAAATAACTCCCATTTAGAAGTTGTTACAGCTGAGTGGAAGGGAAAAAAAGGACGTAATTCCATAAGGTAAATTAGCATTTTTGCAGTAGCAAAGAAGCCCAGCTTTAGAACTGAAAGTTTATATTACAGAAGTTATTTACAATTATCTATTTTTTGAATAGCCATTTCTATGCACTAAATTTCTTTCTTTCCTCACACCTATGCTTTAATTTTATTCAAATTCACAGAGTGACAAATTACGTTATCATTCTTATTTGTGTGCTAGATGGTTAACATTTATTTCATTAGAACCTACAAATACTAGAACCTACAAATACTAACAATTACGATTATAAACACTAAGGACACATGTCCAAGTAATTATGAAAGGCAGGTCTAAACTGCATCTAATAAGTCAAGCACTATGGGAAGATCAAAGCCTGGTTTCTCTGAAAGTGACCTCTAAGTAGATTTCCAAATAGGTATACCTTCCCATCTACATTTTCTACTGAAATGCCTTAACCTGAAAAGTTTTAGTGATTTCTCAGATTTACTCTCAAAGCATCCAAACTGAAAGATCTAAGAAAATGGTAACAGCAACCGTAATGAAAATTTAGCCACTAGACATAACTCTGGGTCTTAAGGTTGAAACATCATAAAATGCAAAAAGGAAACATACACACTAATGATTAATTTTAAGTACTCAATTTTTTAAAGCTTAATATTTATTGTACTTTTACTCACCCTGTGCTTCCAATTCAGATTCATCTACAGCTTCCCATTTTGATGGGGCAACTTTAAATATGGGCTCATTCTTCTTTGAGTCCTCAGTTGCATCCACTATTGAGGAAAGATAAGCCATTAACCCTGACTACTAGGGGTTGACTTAAGTAGTCCATGGGTATTCAATTATATTATTGAAAAGTAAAATAAAATAAGGCCACACATGGACTAGTAATTGCTAGTGTCAAGAATTATGATTAATCCAATTCTCTAAACCTGAGGTCCAATTTTTAAACATGTATGTGTCAATTCAGAATATACAAGTTGTTATGATTTCAAGCAAATGGAGAAGTTGGGGCAATAAAAAAATCTTTATTATCTCTACCTAATTACTGTTTATTTTTTTTTTTTTTAAAGATTTTATTTATTTGACAGAGAGAGATACACAGCGAGAAAGAGAACACAAGCAGGGGGAGTGGGAGGGGGAGAAGCAGGCTTCCCGCAGACCAGGGAGCCCAATGCGGGGCTCGATCCCAGGACCCTGGGATCATGACCCGAGCCGAAGGCAGACGCCTAACGACTGAGCCACCCAGGCGCCACCTACCTAATTACTGTTTAAACTACACAATTCTTTAACTGTTCAATCTTTTCATGTAATTCAAATGTACTAAAGACTGTGTACCCTTCTTATTTCCAAAAATGATTTTAGGCATCTAGGAAAACTGAATCCATAAACTATGAATAAAAAGAGAACTGATGAAATGAGGAATCTGGGATTATAAATAAAATTGAGCACAAGATTTCGCCTACAGTTTTCCTGAAAATTAAGACAAAAAGAGAAACTAATACTATACCGGGTTGACTATCCCAACAAAGAAATGTGACCAGAAAGAAAACCTTTTTCTTGGCAGAGTCAAATGTATTACTGGGAATTTGAATTTTGAAAAGTCAGAAATAGGGACGCCTGGGTGGCTCAGCCGGTTAAGCGGCTGCCTTCGGCCCAGGTCATGATCCCAGGGTCCTGGGATAGAGTCCCACATCAGGCTCCTTGCTCAGCAGGGAGCCTGCTTCTCCCTCTCTCTCCTTCTGCTTGTGCTCTCTCTGTCAAATAAATAAAATCTTTAAAAAAAAAAAAAAAAGTCAGAAATAAAAGAAAAAAATTAAAGCCTGACACCAAGAGTTTTGGAATCCAACTTCTTAGATCATCAGTTTGAAATCTGAACTTACAAGGCACTCCATCAAGATCATCATCAAGACTCTTTATAGGGACACCATCAAGATCATCAATGGGAGTAGCGTCAATAGGAATTCCATCCACATCTTCTAGAGGTGCACCATCAAGCTCTTCCTCAATTGGGGCACCATCGAGGTCATCTGGTACATCCTACAGAAATATACATACTGTTGTAACATTTTCCTTTGCTTACTAGTCATATTGCTACAAGATTAATTTGCAAACCAGTAAAACCCAACCAGCTGGATACCCACATTCCCAGGTACAATGTGAGGACATAACTAGGATATAATTTATCCTCCTGACAAAGAAGCAGTCATTCTTTCATTATTTATGAAATATCTACCAAGTGTTTACTGAAACCAAGTACCATGTAAGGCACTGAGCATACAATGATGAGCAAAAATGAGTTTGTCCCCTTGGTCCCTCCTGTAATAGGGCTTACTAGAATTTTTTTTTGTGGGGGGGGGAGGAAGCAGGAAATCATATAATCACAATATACAAAGAACTGCAACTATCATGACCACTACAACAAAGAGGTATATCATACTATTCAAGTGTATGATAAGTAAGTTTCACCTACAGAGGTCTGAGAAAGCTCAATGCAGTTATGCTTAAAGGATCTCTGGTAAACAGGAGATGTTTGAGAGAGAGGGAGGAGTATTTACAAAGGTCTATGGTAGAAGGAAATATATATTTAAGAAACTGAAATGAGGACCATGTGCTTGGAACAGGGGGGCCAATTAGGAGGATCTTGTAGGAGTGAAAGTGAAAATATAATTGGATTAGGATGGTAGAAATGAATATAAAGGATTCATGAAACACAATGAGGTGAAAAGCAACAGAATCGTGATGAATAGAATCTGCTACCATCACGGTGCATCTCTTCATGCACATATTTACTTATAAAGCTACTTTAATAAAATTAAATCATGCTATATATATTGCTCTATTACATACTTCCTTCTACTAATACATTATATATCTTTTCATGTCATCAAAAGTCAAAAAAAATACATGGAGACAAATGAAAATGAAAAAGAAAAAAAAAAAAAAAAAACAGCCCAAAATCTTTGGGACATAGCAAAAGCAGTTCTAAGAGGGAAGTTTGTATCAATTCAGGCCTACCTCAAAAAACAAGAAAAATCTCAAATAAACTATCTAACCTTACATATAAAGGAACTAGAAAAAGAAGAACAAAGCCCAAAGCTAGTAGAAGGAATAATAAAGATGAGCAGAAATAAAATAGTACTCAAAAAACAATAAAAAAAATCAATTAAACCAAGTGCTGGTTCTTTGAAAAGATAAACAAAATTGATAAATGTTTAGCTAGACTCATCTAGAAAAAAGAGAGGATTCAAATAAATAAAATCAGAAATGAAGGAGGAGAAATAACAACCAACACCACAGAAATACAAAGGATTACAAGAAGACGCTATGAAAAATTATATGCCAACAAACTGGATAACATAGAAGAAATGGACAACTTCCTAGAAACATACAATCTTCCAAAACTGGAATCAGCAATCAAAAACCTCCAAACAAAGTGCAGGACCAGATGGCTTTCCAGGTGAATTCTATCAAATACTTATTTGTTTATTTTTTAGAGGGGGGGACGGGCAGAGGAAGAGGGACAGAGATAATCCCAAGTGGGCTCACAACTCAGATCATGACCTGAACAGCAATCAAGAATCAGACGCTTAACTGACTGAGCCACGACCTACCCCTCTACCAAATTTATTTTTTTTTTAAGATTTTATTTATTTATTTGACAGAGAGAGAGACATAGCGAGAGAGGGAACACAAGCAGGGGGAGTGGGAGAGGGAGAAGCAGGCCTCCCGCTGAGCAGGGAGCCCGATGCGGGGCTCAATCCCAGGACCCTGGGATCATGACCTGAGCCGAAGGCAGACGCTTAACGACTGAGCCACCCAGGCACCCCTCTACCAAACATTTAAAAATGAGTTAATACCTATTCATTCGTCTCAAACTATTTCAAAAAACAGAAAAGGAAGGAAAACTTTCAAATTCATTCTATAAGACCAATATTATTCTGATACCAAAATCAAAGACACTAAAAAAAAAGAGAACTATAGCCAATACCCTTGATGAACACAGATGCAAAAATCCTCAATATTAGCAAACCAAATCCAACAATATATTAAAACAATCTTTCACCACAATCAAGTGGGACTTACTCCTAGGATGCCAGGGTGGTTCAATATTTGTCAGTCAATGTGATACATCACATTGAAAAGAGGAAGGACAAAAACCGTACGATTATCTCAGTAGGGCAGAAAATGCATCTGACAAAATATAATATTCATTCATAATAAAAACTCTCTGCCAAGCGGGTTTAGAGGGAACATACCTTAATAAAGGCCATATTAAGACAAGGATGTCCACTCTCAACACTTTTATTCAACACAGCACTGGAAGTCCTAGCCACAGCAATGAAATAAGAAAAAAAAATAAAAGGCATCCAAATTGGTAGGGAGAAATAAAACTGTCATTATTTGCAGATGACACCATTCTATACATAGAAAACCCTAAGATTCCACCAAAAAAAACTATTAGAACATATGAATGAAGCGAAGTTGCAGGATACAAAATTAATATACAGAAATCTGTTGCATTCCTATACACTAATAACAAAGTAATCGAAAGACAAATTAAGAAAACAATCCCATTTACAACAGCACCAAAGAGAACAAAATACCTTGGATTAAATTTAACCAAGGAGGTGAAAGACATATTCTGAAATCTCTAAAACACTGATGAAAAAAACTGAAGATGACAAAAACCAATTAAAAGATATTCCATGCTCATGGATTGAAAGAATATTATTAAAATGTCCATACTATCCAAAGCAATCTACAGATTCAATGCAATCTCTATCAAAATACCAATAGCATTTTTCACAGAACTAGAATAATCCTAAAATTTGTATGGAACCACAAAGACCTCAAATAGCCAAAGCAATGTAAGAACAGGGTAGAGGTATCACAATCCCAGATTTCAAAATATACAAAGCTATAGTAATCAAAACAAGATGGTACTAGGGTGCGTGGGTGGCTCAGTTGGTTAAGCGTCTGACTCTTGGTTTTGGTTCGGGTTGTGATCTGGGGGCCCTGGGATTGAGCCTGGCATCAGGCTCCATGCTCCGCAGGGAGTCTGCTTGTCCCTCTCCCTCTCCTCCTCCCCCTGGCTCCTGCTCTCTGCTCTCTAAAATAAATAAATAAAATCTTTAAAAAAAGCAAGATGACACTGGCACAAAAACAGACACATAGATCAATAGAACAGGATAAGTACCCAGAAATAAACGCACACCTATATGGTCAATTAATCTACCACAAAAGAGACAAGAACATATAATGAAGATAGTCTCTTCAATAAATAATGCTGAGAAAACTGAACAGCTACATGCAACAAAACAAAACTGAACCACTTTCTTACACCATACACGAAAGTCAATTCAAAATGGATTAAACACCTAAATATAAGACCTGACACCATAAAACTGCATAAAACACAGGCAGTAATCTCTTGAGCACCGGCCTTAGCAACAATTTATGGATATGTCTCCCCAGGCAAAAGTGAAAATCAACTACTGGGACTATACCAAAATAAAAAGCTTTTGCACAGAAAAGGAAACCATCAACAAAACAAAGAGGCAAGCTACCAAAGGGAGATGGTGTTTGCAATAAGGGGTTAATATCCAAAATATATAAAGAACTTATACAACTCAACACCAAAATAAAATAATCCGATAAACAAATGGGCAAAGAACCTGAACACACATTTTTTCAAAAGACGACACAGAGATTGCCAACACACACATGAAAGGAGGCTCAAAATCACTAATCAGGGGAATGCAAATCAAAACCACAAGGAGATGTATCACCTCACACCAGTCAGAATGGCTAGTATCAAAAGATAAGAATAACAAGTGTTGGCAAGAATGTGGAGAAAAGGGAACCAATGTGTACTGTTTGTTGGTGAGAATATAAATTGGTGCAACTACTGTGGAAAACAGTATGGAGATTCCTCAAAAAATTAAAAATAGAAATACCATATGACCCAGTAATTCCACTGGTGGATATTTACCCAAAGAAAACAAAAACACTAATTCAAAAAAATACATGCACCCCTATTTTTATTTCAGCATTATTTACAATAGCCAAGATATGAAGATAACCCAAGTGTCTACTGACAGATGGGTAAGATGTGATGTATACACACATACACAAATATTAGTCATCAAAAAGAATGGATTCTTGCCATTTATGACAACAGGGATAGACCTAGAGGGTATTACGCTAAGTGAAATACATCAGAGAAAGACAATACGATTTCATTTATACATGGAATCTAAAAAACCAAACTGAACAGACCAAAAACAAAACAAAACAAAAAAAACCAGACTCTTAAACATGGAGAACTGGTGGTTGCCAGAAGGGAGCAAAATAGGTGAAGGGGATTAAGATGTACAAACATCAGTTATAAAATAAATAAGTCACAGAGATTAAAAATACAACATGAGGAACATAGTCAATAATACTGTAATAACAGTGTATGGTAACTACACTTATTGTGATGAGCATAAAATAATGTATAGAATTGCTGAATCACCATGCTGTACACCTGAAACTAATATAACAAGGTTTGTCAAATATATTTCAATAATTAAAAAAAAAAAATGCAGGCATTGGGTGAAAGAAACCCAGTCACCCAGTTTTCACATAAGGCCACAAAACAGAGAAGTCCTGTTACACATCATTTCATCTCCCGGGCTCCAGCAATTCCAGCAACAAAAACCCCTAAGTTAGTGTTAAACAGCAGGTATTTTTCACAAAGAAATGTACTCACATCCATAACATATCACACCCCCAGAGCATCCCCAGAAATAAATTCTAAAATAATCACCCAAAGACACTGAGTGCCTACCTCTGTTTCCTTTTCTTCAATAATATTTACAAGTCCTAAGAAAATATTTTGTAGTTTGATCAAAAATGGTTCTGGATAAATTGCCCAATCCTCCCATGCTCTGAAGCAGGTCATTACCCGTTGCTAAATAAATAGGAAAAAGACAACAAATTATTATTTAGGGCAATACGTCTCAAACTTCATCTCATGAGAATGGCCACCACAATTTGCTGAATTTTCCTTTAAACCAACATCCTTGACAGAAAATAACTATCAGTATATTTTTAAAAAATTAATGTCACCTTCTAACTAAAAGGGGACAAAATTAGAAATAAATATAATGAAAAAGAAACAGTAACTGTTTTGCTCTTGACCACCTAAGATCAATGTCCCATAGCACTAGTGGTACACATGAGGCCACATTCTGGGAATAATAGCTTAGAAATTTATGAAAATTGGTATTAAGGTAGTTTCGAACCAAATTCCTTTATGGTCCAATGAAGTACTTTTCTGATTCTGGCTAATACTTTTTCTCTGTCCCATTCCTAAAAACTTTTCTATAAAAGTTTGATTTATGGTCAAAATTTAAGGTCAAAAAATTTTTAAATGGAGTTTTTTAAATTCCCAGGCTAAAAATTTCTTTAATAGAAGTCTTCCTCCCATGAAAGTAGTATCTATTTATTCCATTACATGCAAGGTATTTTGTTTGGCTTTTCTTAACACTGGTCCACAGCTAAGAGGTTATAAAAAGTAACTGAATATATCTTCTAAACATGAATAACTAAAATTATGTTCCTACTCCAGCCAAATTATATATATCATTCTGAAACAAGTGACGTTCTGAATGTTTTTTGTGAAAAAACAAATAGAACATTTAAATAAAACACTTCGAACTAAAACAAATACCCAACAAAGTAACACTACGTATTTCAAACTTGCAGGCATTTTTGATACTGAAGATAAAATGGCAGTAAATGTTAAAGCAATAATTTCTGAAAGATGCATGTTATGTCTTATAATTGTCCTATGTACTTTTCTAAGCGCTCCAATATGCTTGCCAGCCCCTACCCCGTTTCACATTAGGGAAAAAATAAAACAATAAACATACCTTGAAGTTTTCAGACTGTAAATGGCCTTGAATTGTACGATACGTAGCATTGAGGTCTGAAAATATCTGACATAACTTTGTTTCAAAACTGAAATTCAAATAATACATATTTACAATACAATTTATTTTAAAACCCCTATCTACTTCAGCATGCTAGCCAATGAAAACCTCTCTTGAACGTGAAAAAAAAAAACATAAATAATCAAGTAATTCTTTAAAAATCAAGAACTAGGTATCTAAACTCTTCAAACTCTAACTGAACGCCTTATTCTGAGTTATCCTCCTGCAAAGAATTAGTTCTCTTCATTAACAAGAAACTTTACATTTCGGATACCTTATGCTACCTAAACTAACCTCTTTGTTTTATAATAGGAAAAGTGACTTATCCAAGGTAAAAAAAAAAAAAAAAAAAACCCTAATAACAGAGCTAAGATTAGGACCCACATCTCCAAATTTCATTTCGGAGTCAGCTCCTAGAGAAAAGTTTCCCTGATTCATAAAATAAACACCAAAAACGAACTCTAAAGAAGAATTACATATTAATTAGAATAGAGCAACATAGGGGCGCCTGGGTGGCTCAGTCGTTAAGCATCTGCCTTCGGCTCAGGTCATGATCCCAGGGGCCTGGGATCAAGCCCCGCATCGGGCTCCCTGCTCCGCGGGGAGCCTGCTTCTCCCCCTCCCAATGCCCCCACTTGTGTTCCCTCTCTTGCTATGTCTCTCTCTGTCAAATAAATATATAAAATCTTTAAAAAAAAAAAAAAAAAGAATAGAGCAACATAATTTCCTACTGCCTAGGAAAACAACCCAGGGAACTACACCAATACAATGATGATCAAAACAGTTAATGTTCTGTCTTTGGTCTCATACTCTATGCTTGCCATTAGTTCTATTGTTTCAGTTTATTTACTACGCAAGTGGCTAAACATGCAATAAAAATAAAGTTATTTTTTTAACTCTTAGTTGTTCTAGTATAATTTACCGAGAAACTGATAAGAAAACTTTCTAAACATTTAAAGTGGTTTAATGAATGCAACCCAATTTTTTAGAAAATTCTATAAACTACGAAGAAATACAAATTATTTATTACTGAGACTATGAATTAAACAAAACAATCCTCTTTTCTGAATTCCTTACCCTTAATGTTTTATTTCAGGAATATCAGCTTACACCATTATACTTACAATTTTCTATAATATGAAGCATTGGCAACTTTGGCTGAAGAGTTATACAAAACATCAGAAACCAAATATAATCTGGCAATCTAGAATACCAAAAGATAACATAAAAGAGATTAAAAATAAAAACCAGCAGCAAATAATGTATCTAGAAAAAATTCCATATTGAAATGTTTTGCAATCAGTAGCATACGGCTAATGTTTAGCTACAATAATAACAGCTAATTAGAAGAGTTATAAGAAATTCAACATTACCAAAGCCACTACTTTGGCAGGGATAAAATATGTAACTCATTTACATTTCAACCTGTTGATAACCTGTGTACTGATTAACATAACAAGTTTCCCAAGACAGGAGGAAAATAAGACTGCATGGGAAAGATCTCTTCAGTCAAGTTCTTCAAACAAAAAAAAAAACACCAATGTTCCATAAAGAGAAATCATTCCCATACCTTTTTGGGGAGGGGTGTCTTTAAGATGGACAATGACTCAGTAATGCAATCCACTATTTCTTCAGCAGCTTCAGCATTATTAAGACAGAAAACCATTGCATCTCCAATATCATTCTTCCTTGGAGTTAACCCCCGCAGGATTTCTTCTAATTTGTCCCTCTGTCTGAATACAAAAGTTTTTAACTTATAAATATTTATAGATATAAATTTCAAATGCCATTACAGTTTCTGCTCACAAACTAATTTCTTTAAAACCTATTCGGATAAAATTGTGAAGACTAAATTGTGTTAAGTCTGATTTAAGCCCCCCAAATATATTACATTTCTTTGAAGAGCTTACATGGGAGAAGAATATTTTCTCGTGAATAAAGGATTCCAGTGATTTTTAGTTTACAAATAAAGTAAATTTTAAATTATGGGCATTTTTTTAGGTGTCTGAGAATGTCCCCGGTACTATTATCCCATTGTAGTGAAAAATAAAAAGACTTCATGTTTCTCTCTCTCTTTTGAAGAAGTCAGTTACTTTAGCACTTCTGCATCAGATTAGAAACAGGCTAAAGCAGGTGGTGGCACTCTGTAAAGAATCAGAGAGTAACTACTTTAGGCTTTGCAGGTCATACAGTCTCTCTCGTAGTTACCTGACTTCACTGCTATTAACACCAAAGCAGCCATAGACAACATAGAAAAGGGGAGGGGAAGCATGACTGTGTTCCAATAAAACTTTGTTTATAAAAAACAGGTGACAGCCAGATTTAGCCTTTAGGCTTAGTTTGCAGACCTGGGCAAAAGTAATGATGAAAATACATCTGCAGAAGCAAATATGCTTCAAATATATATAGCTCTCCATTAGCAAATGCTCTCACAAACAATGCATCAATGCAACTAGTATAAAGATTTAGACTACGCAATGGAGTACGTAATCCTATATGCCATAATCTTTTAGCCAATTTTTCCCCATGAGGTATACAGAACTTACTCTTAATATTTAATAGTTACGTTTCTTTTTTTTTTTTTTTTAAAGATTTTATTTATTTATTTGACAGAGAGAGAGAGCGAGAGCAGGAACACAAGCAGGGGGAATGGGAGAGGGAGAAGCAGGCTTCTTGCCAAGCAGGGAGTCCGATGTGGGACTCAATCCCAGGACCCGGGGATCATGACCTGAGCCGAAGGCAGACGCTTAACGACTGAGCCACCCAGGCGCCCTAGTTACATGTTTCTGCTTCTTAAACCAGACTAACTTCACTGTACCCATACTGACTGAGCACTAATACGTTTTCATGGTGGCGACACATTGCAACTCTTGCGTAAAGACTCTGCATAATCAACCATCTGACTTCACAAAGCTCTACAGTAATTTTTCCTCTTTAATGTTGCATTCAGAGAGGCTAGAATTCCAAGGATCCCAAGGTAATTTCTGTAAGAATCACAAGTATTCCATTGCTAGAGATTCATTGCCTAAGAGATTATCACTATTTTTTATCAGTAGGAAGAGATAGAGGTCAATAGGACACATACTTATACTTGTCAAGATGTTTAAAATTACAAAACACAAAATGAGAAATGTATTTTAAACATTCACAAGTAAAAGAAAAAACATTTTCTTTTAGGTTAACATCTTAGTAAGATCATTAAAGCAACTTTTCTGAATATGTAACAGGAAAAGAAAAAATTCTTACTCTTCCTTAAGTGCTCCCTTTTTACTAGGCTCCTCTACAAAAGCTTCTGTTTCTTGCTCTTCTGACATCCCATGCAGGTATGGATTTAATGGTGGTGGTCTCCAAAAAGATCCATTTTTGAACATACGAAAATCTTCTGTCCGCCACTTAGTCGGAGAATCTCCCTAATAAATGTCCAGAATGTTATTAGGTGAAATACCTCAGAGTCGAAATTAACAAAGTAATTGATTCCACTTGCCTGCAGAATAGAATAAAGCTTCCACCTATAGTAAACATGGGCTGGTGTCTGGTTTTCAAATAAGAACCTAAAACAAAACGAACAAACAAAAAAAATATATATTCTTTAACAAAGGAGTGTCTTCAAGTAAATTTAAACAAATGAGAAATACTATTTGCCTATCTCATTTGAAATAAACCAAAAGCAAAGATCCCTGAAGAAAAATCCTCACCCACTGCCTTCTGCCATCTATCCCCTTCCTCAGCCTAGCCCCCACACTGCCTTTGTGACTGACATTGGTACTCAGAAGGTATGTATGCATCTTACTGAGTCTTACAATCAATTTTATTGAATGCTTATATGTCAGATATTATATCTGGCAGTGGATTTTCCCAAGATGGAAATTTCAAAAGCAGTGGTTGTTAAATGACTTAGGAGTGTTAAATGAATGTCTTAGATATATCTGTTCAGAAGATAAGCAATTTTCTATAGTGCTCTATTGTTCTACTATGAAGGACTCTTTCACTGAAAAACATAAAAAAAAGAGTAGTATTTTCCTCCTAGAGACTGCTAAAAACAATGTTATTTAATTAACTTAAATCAAAATCAGATAGAAAACTGACCCAAGATCCTAGTCTAATTACTAAAACTGCCTTCTCATCCCACTGCAAAAATAACCCCATACTTATAGAACTTTATTCTAGCAAATATTTTTAGCTCCAAAAAATAAGTAAAAAGTATTTTTTAAATGCACACCTGAGGATTAAAAAAAAAATGTGGTATATACATGCAATGGACTATTACTCAGCTTTAAAAGGTAAGGAAATTCTTACACATGCTTCAACATGGACGAACCCTGAAGACATTATGCTAAATGAAATAAGCGAGTCTCAAAGTACTGAATGAATCCACTTATATGAGGTAACTAGAGTAAACAAATTCAAAGAGACAGAGAAAGTAGATGGCGGCTACCAGAGGCTGGAGGGCCCAGGGAATGGGGAGTTATTGTTCAAGGGGTACAATTTCAGTTATGGAAGATAAGAAAATTTCTGGAGATAGACAATGGTGGTGGTTTGCACAAAAATGTGAATGCACTTGATGCCACTCAACTGTACATGTTAAAATGGCAAAAACGGTACATTTTCTATTATATGTATATTTTACCACAATAAAAAAAAAATGCACACCTGAACATAGGATTGTTGATTTCTCTGTTCATAATCATAGCTTCAAACATTGGCCCTTCACGTACAACAAACTCTATCATTCGATGTATCAGGGCGAGCAAATTCCTACAACAACAACACAGTTAAAGAAAATGGATTCAGACCTACCACTATATAAAACTATACTTGACCTAAGTTACTATAATTGTGCAGAAAAAGATAATTCTGCTGACTAATACAAAATTTTATACCAAAAAAATAACCTGGAGCATATGTTAATGCCTTGTGCATTAAGAGGGAGTGGAACAATGGGGATAGGGGAGTGGGAGGGGAAGGAGAGATGAAGGGAGGGTGGGAAACCACAACACAGCTTCATAGCAATAAAGATTTTTTTCTAAATGCCACTTAATTTTATTTTCCAAATGCAAAACATTAAATTATGAATCACAACTAATTGGAAAGCTGCAAATATATAAAATGAGTAAACTTAGAGCTTACATGTTATCATAGCCATCTAAAAACTTACACACTATCTCAGTTTTAAAAGAAAATATTCCTAAACCAAGCACTTTTGTGGTGGTATTGAAATGTGATATACATGACTATAATTTAGAAAAAATGTAAAACTATTTAACAAGTTTAAGGCCTGATTTAATAAAAAAATCCATCCAACTCTTGTGTTTTTCTGGTACACATATAGCAGATGGAGTTTTTATTGAATCTGACCTTGAATGAGGCAACATCCCTTTGGATCACACATCAAACTGGTTCACACAACTCATGACATGTATAATTCTGCCTGCATATTGTGACTCAATGAAGCAATTATATTGCCAAAGCCTTAAATGGAGTCCTCTTTCCAAAATATTCCAAAATAAGGGACATGGTGAGATGCCTCTCCCATTTTTTGTAACAATTACTTTCCAATATTTAAGCCAAGAAGAAACTTGTAACTTTTTTAGTACAATCATTTTATTGGTTGGGCTCATAGAAAATCTTTATTTTTAAAATCTAGGTCCTAAAACTCATGTGATTTAAACACTATTTTAGACATTAATTACAGCATCAAGCATAAATGACTCAGCTTATTATAAGCTGCTTTTGATTTCTCACTTCACCAGTCCCCCAGCATACAGAGTAGGCAAATAGTAATTGGGAAAAGCAAAAGGATATTGGCTCTTGGTACAAGGCACACACTAAATTACACCTTTAGCATTCCCAGCTCAAATTAAGTTCATGTAATTGCTAGAATATAAATAAATATATAGTTATAGAATAAGACAGATTTTTTTGGCTCTATAATGCCCTGCTTCAGAGTACATAAACAATAAATTTATCTCATGGTCACTGTAATTATTTTCTCCCATTTCAAACAAACCTACTTATTAAATGGACACTAAAATCTCTATATGGTGAAAAAAAATTTTTTTGACCTCCTCTAGGTCAAAAAAATTATATGAAAGTTTAAATCTTTAATAAAGGGAAAGCTACATATTTAAAACTATTAATTCAACCTCAAATTGTTAAAACAAAAAACCAGAAGCATCACTTAATTTTATATCTAAAAATTATTTTTCTTTAACAGAAGTATTAACTATTCTGCAAATATGCAGTTTTTGTTATCCAAATGACAATGTACTCTCAGCATCCATATAGTTAATGATATTATTTGGAAGGAAGGGAGATAATGTAAAGTTATGATTCAGTTCCAAAACTCCCACTGGTATGTGTCAAATTAAAGTGAAGGGAAATTTTATGTAAATATCATAATATATAAAATCAATTACTGGGGGGACAAATACTATACATCCAGAAACTTGTATGACTTAAGTCAAATGCAACTTGACTTGAATATTATTAAATGAAAAGTGGTTTAGCAAGTTTAAAACAAAGGATTTACTGTAATGGTGAGTTAAGACTTTTCAACAAAATGTATACTCAAAATTTAGTTTAGAAATAAGCTGAGCCACATGTAAAGCTACTACTGGAATATGCTTTTTGAATGCTACAAAAATACTTTCCTGTGAATGCTTTATCAGTGGAAAAATAACCCACTATAGTTTTAAACAGGCTTGTAAACTGATAACATGTATTTTTAGAAAATTTAAAGTTTAAAGTTTTAAAATATTTCATGTGATTATTTAAAATCAAAATCTGACAATTAGTTGTTGCTAAGCTGAATTCAAGATTATTAAAGAATTGCAATCACACTTTTTCCCTAAAGATGGTGTATTTAACATTTTTTAAAGGGTGACTTTTCTATCAGAATGAAACAGTGTAGTACAAAAAGATGATATATTTTAAAGTGCATTATTTTATTTTAAAATGGCAATTATCTTACTCTGGGCAACAATAACAAAAAAAAAAAAAACAAAAATTGTCTCTCAGTTATAATAAAACCACATTTATTGGAGTCGATCGTACCAATGTCTGGTCAAAAACTGTATACTTTCCCAATCCATCCCATGATGTTTTCCTGGTCCCCCGCTGCCGCAGACAGTTCAGCTGGTGTTGCTCACCAAGGCCAATGTCAAAGAGAATTTGGTATTCTTTTGTGTTCATTTATTATTCAACCAGTGTTGTGTTCCTGTGTTTGGGAAAAGGCTTAGCTTGACTGAGCAAGAGCATACCTAGAGCATGAATTCTTCTGCTTTATCATTATGTTGAAAAAGGAAAAAAAGGAAGAAAGGAAAAGAAAAGAATTCCAAACACCTTTGTCACCATGAAAAAAATTTCTAGTATGTTGAGTGTTCATGAAAATAACAGGAATTCCTAATCAATTAGAAAAAAAACAAAGCTATGCCCTTCAGTAAGGAGAACTCAAACTAAGGTTGCATATTAAACACAGATCATTCAGGAACCAAAAGAAAAAAACAGATTGGGTCAAACTCTAACATTATATACAATTTAAAATACATTTAAAACACCTATTTTCCCATCACAATATTATTAAACTAACAACTCCAGATTAAATGTATCAAACACATTCTAACTACTAAAACTATAAAATGCCCTACTTTGTTAACAATAAAAACAAAAAGATAATGACATAAAATTGCAAAGTATACTAAAGTTAGTCACATATCCCCCCCAAAAAGTACTGGGAAGGAACCATTGCTCAGTCAAGATATTACCTTTTCCTCAACACCATTTTTTTTTTTAATTCAGAAGGGGATATTGTCTATATTTAGATCAGTAATAATAAAGAAAAACATGTACCTTTCTGTTGGGATAACCACTTTGACTATGGCTTGCGACAGAGTCTGTATATGAAGTCACATCAGATAATAAACATAGAATATGTGAGTATTGTTAACAAGTAACAAGCAAAAATATACATAATGCATTGAAAACACTACACATCTAATCACAAGTTTTGCAGGCAATCACTGCATTTGAAGTAATTATACACTAAGCAATTACATAAATGCAAATGGATGTGTTCAGTGAACAATAAATGTTCACCAAATGCAAAGAATCAGAACATTCCTGCCAGAATGCACATCAATGCACTGAAATAGGTACTACACTGAGAATTATCAGATAAAGATTTTAATTTGTGAAATAATTAACTGTTTGCCTCTGACCATACAGTTTGCTACTTTGTTCCCAAGCCTTTAAAACCAGCCCTGTCATTTTAAGTGTAATTATTTCATAATAGAACCAACAAATTCTTATAAACTTGAAATTAAGTTGGTTTTATGTTTAATAAAAAGAAAATACTCACCCTTTGCCTTTACTAGAGTAGTTAACTGCTTTTTTAAAAACCACATATGCTCTCAAATACTCTAATACCTCAGATCTTGAGAACTAAGTTAGCTAGCAGCCATCCAAACAGTTTAACTATTTAGGTCTTTCTAATTGAAAAGTCACTTAACCAAATACAAAGTAACACTTTCTCAGAACAAAGTAAATTTAGATACTGCACTTTAGCAAACCTGGATACAACAGTGGACAAAGAGAAAAAAAACCTAAGTGGTCAAAAAAGGAATGGTAGCCACAAATAAAAATATGACCTAGTATTTCAATACAGGGTTTCCATGGGCTAAGGCAGGGAACACATCTACTTATTTAAGAGTTGTCAAACAGAATTACACACACATTTTCTATAAAATTATTGAAAAGAAATACTACCACAGATTTAGTATTTACAAATTAGATGCGGCCCTATGTACATTTTTTAAATTACCTTCTCAAAATCCTCCTTGTTTTTAGGTGGCGGTAACATTGGAGCATTAGGGTTTTTTAACCTCTCTCTAGGCTGCGCATTAAAAGGCAGTCCTGATGGAGGTGGGGGAAGCGTATGTTCCATCATAGAAGGCGGAATGTATATTGGATGTGGAGGAATAGGCACAGCTTTACCCCAACCTAACTTCATTTCAAAAGACATAATCATCTTTCCTGCAAAGAAGAAAAGAAAGGTCACCCTGGTAATTCTCAAAACAAAATAAAAGATCTCTGTTAATTTGAATTAATTTCCATGTTTAACCTTTCCATTTCTGGTCCATTTTTTCCCTAGAGTTTTTATACTTTTCAGAACCAGAAAAAAAGTCTGAATTCTATAGTAGACAGTAAAAAACTTTACCATTTAAATTTTTTAAAGCTCTTTCAGCATCTCTTCTATTCATAAAGGCCACAAAGCCACAATTTCTCTCTCTTGCTCTTTCTTCATCAGTTCTAGGCCACATAATTTTCACACTGGCTAATGGTCCAAATCTTCCAAATTCTTGACAAAGCATTTCTTCATTCATCTATTAAAAGGCATAAAAATGTATAAATAGATAAATAAATAAATAAATATAAAAGGCGTAAGAGTTTTTTCGGCATGCGGAAAAAAGTAAGGAAGAAGTCTGTGACAGAGAGCAAATTTTTACAAAATGAACAGTGAGTCCTATTAATGCTACAAGTTTCCATTCAAGTACTAGGACCCTAAATAGTACAATCTTGCCCTCAGGGGACATTCACAAATCTTTTCATACCAGAAACACAAGTAAGTGGTCAGGGTGAAGAGGCTGGGTGGCTAAAGAAAAGCACACCTCTATCTCCCCTGCTGTTCCTTTTGAGATCCTGCATCTAAAATAAGCTGTTCTTCGGCAGTGGTTTGTTTAGACATTTAGCAACTTTTTTCAGTCAACTCTGATTATCACATTTAAGGCAAGGAGAAAGTACATGTTGGTGATGAAAGAAAAAAAAAAGCATCTAATCACTTTTTCTTTTTCCAGCACCCAATGTAATTAAGAAGAGAGAAAAAGAGAAAATGGTAAATATACAATGAGGTCCAAAACATAATTTTGGGCGCCTGGGTGGCTCAGTCGGTTGGGCGTCTGCCTCCGGCTCAGGTCATGATCCCAGAGTCCTGGGATGGAGTCCCACATCGGGCTCCCTGCTCAGTGGGGAGCCTGCTTCTCCCTCTCCCTCTGCCCCTCCCCTACTGCTTGTGCACTCTCTCTCTAATAAAATCTTTAAAAAAAAAAAAAACATAATTTTTTAAAAGAGCATATAACATATAACTACCACTATATTCCTCATAACACAAGTAACACTGAAGTGAGGAAAAGAATTCACAAATTACTAATTTGCTATCATGAAGAGAAAACAGAAAAAGGATGTCCATTAAGGAAGTAAGCTATGCACAAGAGGGCAGTCTCAAAAGAACACTGTTCACCACTGGTCAAATCCTGATTTGATAAATAATAAAATCAGTACACAGTAAGATATTTCAAATTAAGATAGCCAAGTTACAGAAAGAGGAGATAAGTCCTTAAGAATTGTAGCAAGACAATTCAGCCCATACCAGTAAGGCTCAATTTTATAAGATAATTTTAGAGACTTCAATAGTCTCTAGGTTCCTTCAAATTTGCTTACTTCAGATTCTTGACTTTATTTTTTGTTGACAAAGCAATTTTCTTCCATAATTATAAAGAATATGAGCCAACATTCATCTAACTTTTCTAATATTACCTGTGGATTAATGTTTCCAAGATATAAATTAGTAGTGCTTGGATCCCCTACATCATGTGAGCCAGGTGCATAATCATCAAGAACTAGGATAAAGAGGGGAAAAAAAAATTATAACCTGCATAATACAAAGTTTGAAAAATTTCTATTAATTAAAAAAAGCAAAAAAACTGTATTACCACCAGATGATCTATTTCTTCTTGAAGGCGCATCCACTGTAAAAGGGGAAAAAGAAAACAATTCTTAGTTTTTAGAATAGTTAATCACAATATAAACATTAAAATAAATGCCACTTACTAGAACGACGCTGACCATCAGAATCTGACTGAGGAGGCTCAAATCGGCTTAACCTGCCTTTTGTTTTATGTCTCTCATCACGCTCTTCCTGAATTCTGTTGAAAATATTTATAATCACTAATAATGAGGCAAAAGTTGTTCATTCACATTTATTAATACAGTTTATCCAGGTACTATGTTCATATAACCATATAACTTGAAATATTTGTGAGTAATTAAATGCCAGTACTAACAACCAAGATTAGAGAGTTCCTCAGCTATAACAGTCATAAGCAAATTTCTGACATGTCATGCAAGCATTAGAGTATGAAGCTCACTTCTAAGGTGAGGAGGAAATCCAACATCAAAACCAATGAATTTGTCCTTTCTTGGTTAAGTCTGCTCACTCCTCACCCCTATCTCAGTGACTACATTGTTTCCACTGCAAACAGGACTCCGGACATTAGATAAATCAATTGAATTGCATCCATATTATGCTACCAACCTAGATGCTAGATGAAATGCTAAATCATCTTCAAGCATACCCTAAAAAAAAATCACTATCATACTTAAAACAACCTCATTATAGGTAAGGCAGTTAGTGATAACCGGGACACTACGTTCTGCATACCTGCATCTGTACGTATCAGCTCAATATACCTATGACAGCCATTCTCCACACTATAAAACTTACTGTTTCAATTCTTCTTTGAAGAGTTCCAAATTGCTTTTTTTCTTTTCTTTCTCCCCTTTCTTCAGTGGCTATGAAGGATATGACAAGTTATACTTCAAACAAAACACGGTAAAACAAAACTAATGGTTCAATAATCAGATCATTTTAAGTAATTTTTATTTTAGTGCCAATTATGTTCTAATTATTCAAATTAAAAAGAATGCTTCTGTTCTCACTACACTTCCTTCCTGTTCTCTGGAATTAAGAATTTAACAATTTGATTATTAAAGCAATTAAAGAAAATGACAAGCAGTGGTCTTAAAGTAAAGGAACCACAAACTTTATCTTCCAAAAGCCTGTGATACTTAGGCCTGAATACTGTTGTGAGGGCAACAGGGAGCAAAACCAATGATCATAAAGTAACTGAACTGCCAAGTAACTGCCATGAGCAACTACCAAAAATATGCACTTCTTCAAAACAGTCACCTTAGGAGGACCATGAATTATTGAAATAATCAATAACATCTTTGGAACTCCTCTTTTAAAACTGCTTTTGAAATCCCTCTCTTAAAAGTGCCAAAATAATTCAATGGGGAAAAATAAAAAGTCTTTTTTCACAAATAGTGCAGAACAAGTGAATATCCACATGCAAGAAAAAGTGAAGCTGGACCTCTTCACACCACACACAAAAATTAACTCAAATGGCTCACATACCTAAATTTAACCACTAAAACTATAAAACTCTAAGAGAAAAACATAGGAATAAATCTTCATGACTTTTGAATGAGGCAATGGCTTCTTAGATATGACATCAAAAGCACAAGTGACCTAAGAAAAAGCTGATAAATTCTACTTCATCACAATTAAAAACTTTTGTGTTTCAAAGGGTACTATCAATAAAGGACAAAGACAACTCAGAGAATGGCAGAAAACATGTGCAAATCACATAACTGATAAGAGACTTGACTCCAGGAAGTGTAAAATACTCTTACAACTTAACAATAAAAAGACAACAAATAGACCAATTAAAAAATGGGCCAAGGATCTGAAAGACATTTCTCCACAGAAGACTACAAATGGATGATAAACACATAAAAAAGATGCTCCACATCATTAGGGAAGTGCAAATCAAAACCACAATTAGGTACAACTTCACACCCACTAAGATGACTACAATTTTAAAAAGAGACAATTTTAGGGGCGTCTGGGTGGCTCAGTGGGTTAAGCAGCTGCCCTCGGCTCAGGTCATGAATCCCAGGATCCGGGGACTGAGCCCCAAATCGGGCTCCCTGCTCAGCAGACAGCCTGCATCTCCCTCTCCCTCTGCCTGCCACTCTGCCTACTTGTGCTCTCTCTCTCTCCTTCTCTCTGTCAAATAAATAAATAAATAAATCTAAAAGAAAAAAAAAAAGACAATTTTAACAAGTGTTGGTAAAAACGTGTTAAAATTAGAACCCTCATACAATGCTGATGGGACTGTAAAATGGTACAGCTAATCTAGAAAAGAGTTTTGGCAGTTTCTCAAAAGGTTAAACCAATAGTTGCCATATGACCCAGCAATTCCACTTCTAGGTATATATGAGAGAACTGAATGCACAAGTCCACAAAAAAAAGCCTACGCACAAATGTGTAGCAACACTACTCATAATGGCTAAAAAGTGGAGACAACCCAAATATCAAGTAATAGATGGATAAACAGTATGTGCTATACCCATAAAATAGAGTATTATTCAACTATAAAAAAGAATGAAGTATTAGTATGTGCTGGAATACAGATGAACCTTGAAATATTATGCTAAGTAAAGAAGCCAGAAACAAAAGGCCACATGTTGTATGATTCCATCTGCATGAAATGTCCTAAACAGGCAAATCCAAACAGACAAAAAGTAGATTAGTGGTTGCCAGGGCTAGGGGATGACTAAAAGTAGGTGTCAGGTTTCTTTTTGGGGTAATAAAAATGTTCTGAAATTAGAGATTAGTGACTGTTGCATAACTGAATACATTTTAAAAACTAATTGTGTACTTTAAAAGAGTAAATTTTATGGTATGTGAATTATATCTCAGTAAAACTGCTTTTTTCCATTGCATTGCTTTCAGAGCTATTTTAAAAGTCACACAAGAAAAGTCAGTCTCACCGTTCAGTGTAATCATACTTCTTCACCAAGTGTGGCTCCAAATGACATGACCCACATCTATCTTCCAACCCCATGAAAAATCCCATCAAAAAATAAATTTTCTAACACTGAGAATATTTAAAAGAAAGTACCACTAGTTGACAGTAATTCCAAATTAATTCCAAAAATGTTCTAGGCAAAAGATACATTACTGGAATACATATAGTCTTCCAAGGTAACTGCCACTACACATGCTGATATTATTTAAATACCTCAGTTCAGAATTGCTTAAAAAGACAATCCCATTATTTTATATTTATACCTAAAATATAGTCAACTTTTTACTTGTAGTATACTATGAATATAACAACACCAAAGGTTCATTGCTCAAAGAACATAAAAAAAACACTTTCTACATGTCCTACTCTAATTATAAATTAAACACCAAAACTCAACATCTACTCCCAAAATAATTAAAAACAAGAAACCAAAGTCCTGCTTACAGTGGAAGTAGTGAAATATCATTGGCAGTATCATCTCTGAACATAAAAAGTCACTTATTTGGGTATGACTTACAGGTTTTTTGGTTTCTATCACAAGAAGAGATGGTGGTCTTTCATTGGATGACTGATTTGGAGGATTTTTCTGATCTGCAAATCTTGAAGATGGCTTATAAATTTTACCTCTTTTTTCATCTGTTTCATGTTCTTCTGAAATTTAAAATAGTAAGTTTCAAAACTAATTTTCAAAAATAATTTCATATTATTTGATTTTTTATTTGAAAATAAACATAAATTAGTAAAATGCTTTTAGCACTAAGATATATCACTACTGACAAAATATGAAGTTAAATTCCTATTACCACCTTACTCTCCAAAATACTAGTCATTTTATAGTAAAACTATGAAACATATTAAAATTTTTGCAAAGTGTTATGCTGTATTCAACGTTGAAAGGTACTATTTTTTAAATTTATTTGGCTCCAATTTATCATTAATCCACATCTGGCCATTTAAGCTGCTAATTAATAATTAATATCAACACTAGAGGGTGCTGGTAGAAAGGAAATGTGACATTCAAAGCCACCAAACATCTTTCATAATTACCTACAATTATTCTACCAAGACTTTTGGGGTTTGCTCAAGGACTATAATATTCACACTAACCTTTAGCTGCGTTAACAACACCTCCACGCACAAATGTCTTCACTTTATTACCATCACTTCCTTCAAAAGCGGCAAGAAATTCCTCATAAATCTCAGCAGCTGCCTTTTCATCTTCCTAAATACACATGAAAATAATACTACTTCATATGAAAAATATTATTGTACATAGGGCGAAACTCATTAAGGAATAATGTAAACAAAACCTTTCTCTTCGCTAGCAAAAGCAGGTTTGGCAGTCCTAATAGGTAATATCTAATCTTTAGTAGATATTAGATACTAATTAACATTGAAACTAAGACTTTGATCCTCTACTGGCAATTTGTGGAACTAGAAATTCTGGATCCACTAAGTAAATTTAGAGACATTAAGAGTCAAAATACACTATCCTATTAATGTTTTTGATGTTTCCAAAGCATGATGATTTAATTCAGTGATTATAAAGATTTCCTTCACAAACCACAGACATGAGTATTAGAAGATGAAGCAGCAATAACTCCACAGCTGGCATTAGAAAAAAAGCTCCAAAGAACCTTGACAATTTCAATTATAACTCTTCACAATGTCCCCAAAACATGTATGCATAGAAGGCCAATGGAACAGAACAGAAAATAGAGAAATAAATCCAGTAACACTTGGAAATTTAGTATTCAATAAAAGAAGCATCTCAAATCAATGGAGAATAGATCAACTTTTCAATGAATGATGTCGGGATAACTATTTGAAAAAAAGACAAAAGTGAACCAATTCTTCACATCATATACCAGGAGACACTGCAAATGAATCATATTTAATTTTTTTTTAAATGAAACTATTTAAGGGATGCCTGGGTGGCTCAATCAGTTAAGCGTCTGTTTGCCTTCAGCTCGGGTCATGATCACAAGAGTCCTGAGATCGAGGCCCACATCGGGCTCTCTGCTCAGCGGGAAGCCTGCTTCTCCCTCTCCCACTCCCCTTGCTTGTGTTCCCTCTCTCACTGTCTCTCTCTCTGTCAAATAAACAAAGTATTTTAAAAAAAAAGAAAAAGAAAAAACATGAGGTAATTCCTTTACAAGCTGGGAGTAAGAAAAACACTGAAAACTAGAAATCATAAAGAAAGACTGATAAATCTGATTACATAACAATAAACAGTTTCTGGATGGGAAAAACACCAGAAGCAAAATAAAAAGACAATCGACAGACTGGGAAAAAACACTGCACCTTGTGTCATAGACAGTGTTAATATACTTAATATACGAAGTTTCTAAAAAATAGAGATAAACTACTAATTTCTAGAAAAATTGGTTTAGATATAAGAAGACAGCTCACAGAAACAAACTCAAAAGCTTTTGTGTAACCTTTTACACAAAACGTAAAAGTAAAAAAGTAAGCTTTTTCAACCTTACTTACAAGAGAAATGCAAATTTAAAACTACACTGAGATACCATTTTTCACTGAGCAGATTGGCAAAACTTCAAAAACATCCTCTGTTGGCAAGGCTATAGGGAAACAACCTCTCATACATTACTGAGAGAGATGTGAAATGTCCCTGCCCTTATAGAGAGCAATTTGACAATATCCAACAGAGCTACATTTATGCATTTACCATTCAACCCAGTAATCTCACCTACAGGAATATATCCCAAAGATAAACTAGCAAAAAAACTATATGCATAACACTATCCATTAACAGCACAATCTGAAATGGCAAAAGACCAAAACAAAAATGCCCTCAACAGAATTTTAGTGAATAACTACTGTATGTCTACACAGCTATTTAAAAAAACAAGGAATAGGGGCGCCTGGGTGGCTCAGTCGTTAAACGTCTGCCTTCGGCTCAGGTCATGATCCCAGGGTCCTGGGATAGAGCCCCGCATTGGGCTCCCTGATCCACGGGAAGCCTGCTTCTCCCTCTCCCACTCCCCCTGCTTGTGTTCCCTCTCTCACTGTGTCTCTCTCTGTCAAATAAATAAATAAAATCTTTAAAAACAAAACAAAGACTATCTCATTATACCTGCAGTAATCTCTGCAATGTTAAGTGTAAAAAGCAATATGGAGAAAAGCACACTGTATATAGCCTATTACTGATCACTTAAGAGAGAGGAGTACAATATATATTTACACACACTTGCTTATACAAAAAGAAGAGGCCAGAAAATAACTAAATCTTACATAGAAGAAGCAGTGGCGGGAACAGGGATACAAACCTCTAAATATACCTTGTGTTACAGATGTGACTTGGTGGTGGGAGCTGAAAATATCCCGGTCAAGGATCTTTGAAAAGCATTTCCCTACTGCCCATACACTTATTTAGACACATTTCCAAGGATAACTCAAAATACAATTTAAATATTACCTTTTTCTTTAATTCTTCTTGCTCCTTCTTACTTAAAGTTCGCTTAGCTGTACTCATTTTTCCAATACTGAATGCTTTCAGTTTGTTTTCTAGAAGAGGCTATGAAAAGAAATAAAAAGCATACCTTTACATACATTCTTAATACTATCTAACTCAACTGGTACAGCTTAACTGATAACCAAGTCGTCAGATTAGATGACTTTTAAAAAGAAATTTCACCATAAAGCAGAAAAGCTGAGGCTACTCTTAAGCATCAAGTGCCTACCGTGGGCTTGATTCTGATTTAAGTATTCCTTAAGGAATGTCTTCACTTGCTAATTCAAGGTCAATAACATAAAAAAGCCATTTTCTTTAAAAAAAAAAAAAGTGAAAAAGCAGAGAGAGATGCCAAGGCTTAGAACTCATTCAATCGACTTGCTGGCAGCAAGAATAAAAGCAGTTGAGAAAAAGTACAGATGGTTCTGAGCAAAAGAAGCAGTGAGGGAAAACATTCAAATGGGAGAAGGCAGCATATATTTCCAAAGTTCAGTAGCAGAAATCTAAATACCATCTATAACCTCCATTTCAGGTCCTACAAATCACATCACTTCCTTCTATAATTCAGTAAATAAACTCATTCTTCATCAATAATACTGATGTTTAGGAACATAATAATAGTATTTCAGGTTACAGCAGAAGTAAAATCATCTACAGATCTTTAGTTGTTCGGTTATTCATTTAAATGTTAGATTTTGATTCATAAACTTAAAAGACAGTAATGTCTATTAAATACGACCTAAAATATTAATCTGTAATTGAAATCCGAAGGTTTCGCTCTTGCCTACCAAAATGAGAAGTTAACCAATTACAAATTAGACTTTATCAATCCCCTGGTTATAAATAGGCTTGCCCCTGACAGAAGCAGAATAGAAGAGTAATACTGCTACAAATTATTTTAAAGTTACATTAAAATCACTTTGAAAAAATAAAAGTTTATAACCCAAAAGTCAAAATGAGGTTTCAGGAATAGATTCAAAGTAAAGCATCTTTGGTTTTAATTTTAAAAGTTTAAACAAATGGTAAAATTACATATAAATTCAATGAAAAACATAATTTTACAAAACAAAATCAGAAGGGCTCAAATTTTATTTATATCCTAAGAGCTAAACCTGCACACCACAGAGAAAAATGGTTAAGGAAATTATGGAATGTCTACACAAAGAAATATAATCATCAATTAAAAAGTTTCACAGATGGGCGCCTGGGTAGCTCAGTCGTTTAAGCGACTGCCTTCGGCTCAGGTCATGATCCTGGAGTCCTGGGATCGAGTCCCATATCGGGCTCCTTGCTCAGCAGGGGGTCTGCTTCTTCCTCTGACCCTCCCCCCTCTCATCTGCTCTCTCTCTCTCATTCTCTCTCTCAAATAAATAAATAAAATCTTTAAAAAAAAAAAAAAAAAAGTTTCACAGAATTTTTGCTAAAATTAAAAAAATTAGAACTGAAAACAGAGTATTTTAAAATGTATTCCTGTAAAATGGATCTCAGCAAAGTAAAAATATATTTATGCTTAGAATATTAAACAATAAAAATAAAGTGTTACCAATGTTAATACTGGCTGGTGATGACTGCCTTCTCTATATTTCCAAATTTAATTTTTATTAATTTATTAATTCCCCAAGTTTAATAACAAGAAAAATTATATGAAATAGGAAAACTAGAAAAAAGACTAAAAGAGCATGAGAACGCTTTGCAGATACACATAATAAAGATGCTCCCTCTCGGGCGCCTGGGTGGCTCAGTTGGTTAAGCGACTGCCTTCGGCTCAGGTCATGATCCTGGAGTCCTGGGATGGAGTCCCACATCGGGCTCCCTGCTGAGCGGGGGGTCTGCTTCCCCCTCTGCCCTCTTCCCTCTCGTGCTCTCTGTCTCTCATTCTCTCTCTCTCAAATAAATAAATAAAATCTTTAAAAAAAAAAAAGATGCTCCCTCTCTGTTTTCATACTGCCCTGGGCACACTAATCAGAGTGAATAATACCTACCTCTGTTTACTTCCCATGGTGAGACTATAAGCTCTCCAAGAGCAAGAACTGCATTTTACCCATCTATTTATTTCCAGTGACTGGCATGTGGTATTTGATTCAGTAAATGTTTGGTACAAGGGAGGAACAATAATCTGACCCTTAACCATTTTATATCCAGGGATGCCTGGGTGGCTCAGTCGGTTAAGCGTCTGCCTTCGGCTCAGGTCATGATCCCAGACTTCTGCGATCGAGTCCCATATCGAGCTCCTTGCTCAGCAGAGAGCCTGCTTTTCCCTCTGCCTGCCACTCCCCCTGCTTGTACTCTTTCTCTCTCTCTCTCTCCCACGTGCTCTCTGGCAAATAAATAAATAAAATCTTTTTTTAAAAAAAACCACTTTAGGGGCGCTGGGTGCCTCAGTCATTAAGCGTCTGCCTTCAGCTCAGGTCATGATCGCAAGGTCCTGGGATCGAGTCCCGCGCATCAGGCTCCCTGCTCTGCAAGAAACCTGCTTCTACCTCTACCGCTCCCCCTGCTTGTGTCCCCTCTCTCACTGTGTCTCTGTCAAATAAATATATAAAATCTTTAAAAAAAAAAAACATTTTAATACAAAACACTCCTTGGTTTTATAATTAAATTTTCAATTTTAAATGAATCTTATCTCACATATAAGCTAAAAAAAAAAAAAAATTTCCTTACATGAACTTGAGTTTATCATTAACCCAGATACAAAAAATAATGCTAGGAGTGCCTGGGTGGCTCAGTCCTTAAGCGTCTGCCTTCGGCTCAGGTCATGATCCCAGGGTCCTGGGATCAAGCCCCGCATCGGGCTCCCTGCTCAGCAGGAAGCCTGCTTCTCCCTCTCCCACTCCCCCTGCTGTGTCTCTCTCACTGTGTCTCACTGTGTCTCGCTCCGTCAAATAAATAAATAAATAATCTTAAAAAAAAAAAAATGCTATTTTCAAATAGTACATGATGAAAGAACCAGTATAAAACCAAAATATTCAACCACCAAATTCAATCAAGGACAGATTAAAATTATTAATCCTTTCTTATCTTTATCAACACTTACTCTTGAGAGATTCTGATGAGGAGAATCACAAAGGCTTTCACGGGAACTCTCATTCCTATAATTATGTTTTCTTGGGCTCTTAGGTCGTGTCCGACTTGGCACATCACTATCTGAGGGTCCAGATGCATCCATCTTCAGGAAAAGTAAAACAAGTTTTTAAAATCACAGATGTAGTACTAAAACTACAAACAACTCAAATGTCCAAAGAGTGACAAATTTCACTATACACTATCAAAACTCTCATCCCTTAATATCACCAATGATTTCATCAGAAAAGTCCTTTGGTACAGGGAAAGTTTTCAATAATTCTAACTTGTACCTGAAAGCTCAAATTTTGTATCATTAACAAATATATCATTAACAAATACTGTTTTCGGGGCACCTGGGTGGCTTAGTGGTTAAGCCTCTGCCTTCCGCTCAGGTCATGATCCCAGGATCCTGGGATCGAGCCCCGCATCAGGCTCCCTGCTCGGCGGGAAGCCTGCTTCTCCCTCTCCCACTCCCCTTGCTTGTGTTCCCTCTCTCACTGTGTCTCTCTCTGTCAAATAAATAAATAAATAATCTTAAAAAAAAAAAAAAAAAACAAGTAACTGTTTTCTTTGAAGTAACAGGTCTGTTTCCTTTTATCTGCCAAACATCCAAGTCTGATTAACCACAGTTTGTCAGTTGTTCCTTCAAGTAAAAATGGTATTCCATCAAAAAACAAGCCAGTTTGGGGCACCTGGGTGGCTCAGATGGTTAAGCGTCTGCCTTTGGCTCATGTCATGATTTCAGGGAGAGCCTGCTTCTCCCTCTGCCTGCCACTCCCCCTGCTTGTACTCTCTCCCTCTCTCTCTCTGGCAAATAAATAAATAAAATCTTAAAAAAAAAAAAAAAAAGCCAGTTTTCATTTCTCAACTTAAATAATCCATCAAATACCTTTCCTCAAGACAAACATACTTTGAGAAGAGGTAGTGCCTTATATGTACTTCCCATTTCATCATACAAAACATTAAAAAGACCCATACACAGGGCAAAAAAAATTTTTTTTTTTTTTTTTAAATTTTTAAGATTTTATTTATTTATTTGAGAGAGAGAGTGAGAGAGAGAGCACATGAGAGGGGGGAGGGTCAGAGGGAGAAGCAGACCCCCCGCCGAGCAGGGAGCCCGATGCGGGACTCGATCCAGGGACTCCAGGATCATGACCTGAGCCGAAGGCAGTCGCCTAACCAACTGAGCCACCCAGGCGCCCAAAATTTTTTTTTTTTAAGATTTTATTTATTTATTTGACAGAGAGAGACACAGCGAGAGAGGGAACACAAGCAGGGGGAGTGGGAGAGGGAGAAGCAGGCTCCCCGCAGAGCAGGGAGCCCGATGCGGGACTCGATCCCAGGACCCTGGGATCATGACCTGAGCTGAAGGCAGTCGCTTAACCAACTGAGCCACCCAGGCGCCCCACAGGGCAAAATTTTTAATATTAATAATTTTTACTGCTTCATCAAGAACATTCTTAAGTGAAACTAGCATATTTTTACCTTACTGTGCCAGGTAGGGAAGAATACAATGACTACTAATACATTTTGACAACACTAGCTTGATTTATATTGGATGCCAACAGTTTACCCATCAATTGCTTTTGCACCATTAATGCAAATGACAACATGATGAAAAAGGCAAATGTCTTTGTATTATTATAAAATAGCTGAACTCACAAAACCCATGAAAAATTCTCAGTAACCCCCAAGGGTCTGAAAACCATACTTTGAGCACTGCTATCATAACATGTAAAGGAATGTTTATTTAAGAATTATTCAAAATGTCAAAAAGCTTTAAACGACAAGTATATGCCCATCAACAGAGAAATAGCTTTAAAAATCATGTGTACTGGGCGCCTGGGTGGTTCAGTTGGTCGAGCGACTGCCTTCGGCTCAGGTCATGATCCTGGAGTCCCTGAATTGAGTCCCGCATCGGGCTCCCTGCTCGGCAGGGAGTCTGCTTCTCCCTCTGACCCTAGGGAGGGTCTCTCATGCGCTCTCTCTCATTCTCTCTCAAATAAATAAATAAATAAAATCTTTAAAAAAAAAAAAATCATGTGTACTTTCCCCTATGGGATATTACAATGGCAGGAGAAAGACTATATTAGAGCTCTAACTGCTGACTTGCAGGGATTTCCAACAGGTATATCGTGCAGTGAAAAAATAACGTGTATAATGCAAATCATAGTCAATGTACAAGCATACACATTTGTATATGTACAGAACTTTATAAGCACAATAAAAAAATAAAGATACATACATACTTGGTTTCTAATATGGTCTGAGGGGACCAACTTATACAAATAGAACACACACACAAAAAAAGGGCACCTAGCAAAAACATGACAGAAAATAGACACATACAATACAATAATATTTATCAAGTAAAATCATAAACATAGGGATACAGAGAGAAATTAAATGTTAAAAAAGACGAGGGTGCCTAAGTGGCTCAGTCGTTAAGCATCTGCCTTCAGCTCAGGTCATGACCCCAGGGTCCTGGGATCGAGTCCCACATCGGGCTCCCTGCTCGGTGGGAAGCCTGATCTCCCTCTCCCACTCCCACTGCTTCTGTTCCTGCTCTTGCTGTCTGTCAAATTAATAAATAAAATATTTTTTAAAAAAATACAAAGACGAGAGGTGCCTGGCTGGTTCAGTCTGTGGAGCATGCACCTCCTGATCTGGGAGGACATGAGTTGGAGCCCCATGTTGGGTGTAGAGATTACTTAAATAAATAAATACTAAAAAAAAAAAAAAAAAAAAAAAGACAAAGATTGTCTTTTATACTCACATGTGCATCTGAAGATCCAGATGAATGAACATCTGATGATCTGGTCTGCAATTATTAAAAAGTCAATATTTAAATGATCTAAAAATGTATTATGCTAACAAAACAAGTATGTCTCAAGTTATATAGACTTAATCTTCCCAAACTTGTAGCAATTTCTCCTCAGCTAATAAAACCAAAGGAAATCTAGGACTTACCAAAAGATTGTGATCCAAAATAAATGTGCAAGTCAATTCTTTAAAATTCAGAATGCATATATGCCAAAATATGATACAAATGAGAGTAGGATATATTTGAGGCATAAACTTTTTAAACTGTAGACTGGAAACCTAACCACTATTTTTACAACAGCATTTTCGTGCAAAAGCTCTTCCCAAGTCATAAGATACACAGTTTACTGCCACAACGCTGACAGAGCAGCAACTTCTTGCTATACAGCAAAGAAACTTCCCCTCCTTCCTCCAACTACACAATCATATAAGAAGCAGATTCTAGTAACAAGAAAATCCACACATAAACCCTTAATGTAAAAGGTACAAATGCTGCTGCAGAAAGAGTTCAAAAAAAAGAAAATGCTTTTTTCAAATCCACTGCTGGCCACCATTTACAACTTGTTTTAAGGAGGCTGCTTCTAATTCAGCATGCCAGTATTGCTGACGGTTGCACAGAAAAAGTTCAGTCTTCAAATAATGGCACTTCTCAACAATGTCAACTGTTAAAATTTCATCTTATTTTTTCTTAATGATCTACAGATCAAATTACATATGGCATACAATATTTTGTTTTTTCACTATGCAGACAAAGAAGCCAAGCTACAAGACTATTAACTAAATAACATGTGGTATCTGTCTGAAATTTTTACTTGGGAGTCCCAGAATTTAACTCTGTCATTGAGCTGTTTTTATTTTGCAAGGTATTGGGTAGTGAGATTTTACTTATTTTTATGTACAGTCAAATGTTAAAAGTGAAACCAAGAATCTTAACACCACAAATATCTGACCCTAGCTCCGAGTTCTAGATTTCAAATAAAATGCACAAGACATATTAATTTTTAAGAGAAAACTAAGGATTTGTAAGATATATAAAAGCGCAAATACAGTAAAACTCATGCAAGTCTACACAGTATTGCTTCATGTATCTTCTCTAAACTTAAGGCTAAGAAAAGCTGGTCAGATTTTCGCACTGAATCGATTTGTTCCTCTGAACTCCACCATGCTGGGCCCTAAGCAAAATAAGCTCAAGACAACTAAGCACTGAGATACCTTCCATCACTATTCTTTCTAGCCATCTTTTTCTATCTCCAACTTTTATTGTGTCCTTCCTCATTCACTTTCTTCTCCCATCTAACCTTTCTTAAAAGGCAAGATGGTATGGAAGAAGAAATTTTTTTAATATTTAAATTTAATTCTCTGAAACACACTGAGACACAGTTTGAAATGTGCCCATTTGCACACACTAAGAAATGAGAAAATCCAAGAGAATAACTACTCTTAGAAAAGAAAAAAAAAATTCAATCAAGACGCTGAACAGAGAAAAAAAAAATCAACTGCTTGCCAATATACTAGTATTAACCTGTTAGGTAACAAAAATGATATCCTATTTACAATAGTCAAAAGAAGTATAAAGCATCCAGAAACCAACAAAAGAAATGTACACAACCCAGGTGAAGAAAACACAAACTTTACAGAAGGATTCAGTTATTCAAGTCACGTTTTGAAAAGACTCATCATATGCCAGGTTGGAAAACCCATTATTAAGACAATGTCAATTATACCCAAATTTATTTACATATTTAGTGCAATTTCATTCAACAGCTCTATACCCCAAAGGAAAATCTTTGCAAGGGGGCACAGGGGCTGCCAAAAATAATTCTAAAGTTCACCCAGAAGAATAAGCATGCAAGAGCAGCTAAAACAGTGCTACCCTTTTCTTCTTTAATCTTCTATGCCACCACATCCAAATCATCATTTCTAGGATTTAAAAATAACAGCAACAGCTTACGAAGGTGCATCAGCTGATTTCAATTAACCTAAGATGGCACTGGTCACATCTACTGCAAACCAGACATATTCCACTGATTTGCAGCTATAACTACACAGCATTCAGAATGGAACTTCTTTAAGCTTGAGAGACGCAAACAGCAGTTAATAAGATTTTTTAAATAACCAACTTCTAAAGCTAGTGGTCCAAGTAAACAGTAAATGTAATGCTATTTCAGAAACTGAACCTCTCCCTCTTCCTAACCTAGACCTGACTATATTATTTGTCTTGGGTTTGGTTTTTATGGTTTTTTTAACTGAAGAACAAATTAATGATGCTCACAGATCTTCTGAAGTCTAGAGCACAATTCTTCAGCCATATGAAAACACCAAAAAGAAATGAATGGACAGAATTAAAGGAAGCTTAAGACAATAAAGAAGCAGACACAAGACAAATTTATCTCAGGGTAGAGAAAGCAGATAGCACAATGTGGTGAAGGATGGCAAGAAAATCCAAAAGAAAAAAGGATCATTCTTATGACTGCTAAGGAGATAAAAGCTAAGCCAACTACACTATACTATATGGCCCTATATGTTGGTGGCTGAGAATAAAAACTTTTTTCAAGTGAGCAACCTAGTCACAGGAACATTCATTCCTCCAACACCACCATTTTGTGTCATCAGCTTTCCCTTCCCATTACTGACTCCTAAAATGTCTTCTTTCTCCTCTCGTCCTCTAAAGCATCAACTTACATCTCCACAAGTTTAACAATCTCTCCCATAGGAAGCCTATCAACACCTTTATTGTACTGAGATGACTTCTAAATCTTTAAAAGATTTTCAACCTTAGTCCCTCTCCTGGGTTCCAATCTGTTCTCAAACTACCTCCTGGACCTCTTCATCCAAATGTCTGCAAGCTCCTCAAACTCAATATATTTAAAATTCCTTCCAAACTAGTGTCTCCTATTGACCTTATTTCTGACAATGGATTGTATCTCTCAATCACTAATAATATGGAAGTAGTAAAATGCTTTTAAGAGCACAGATTCCAGGGGCGCCTGGGTGGCTCAGTCGTTAAGCGTCTGCCTTCGGCTCAGGTCATGATCCCAGGGTCCTGGGATCGAGCCCCACATCGGGCTCCCTGCTCTGCAGGAAGCCTGCTTCTCCCTCTCCTACTCCCCCCGCTTGTGTTCCTGCTCTCACTGTGTCTCTCTCTGTCAAATAAATAAATAAAATCTTAAAAAAAAAAAAAAAAGAGCACAGATTCTGGAATCAGACTTCCTGGTTTTAGGACTTTGCCAGTTTTGTAACCTTGGCCCTAGTTCCTTTCCTCTGTAAAGCTGAATAGCACCCTGCCTCGTAGGATTATTGTGAAAGACAAAAACAGGTAAAGCACTTAGAACAGTGTCTAGCAAATAATAACTGCTCAATAAGTATTACCCAGCAACAAGCATGATAACAGGATCATCCTGGACTCCTTTATCCCCTCATAATCACATGAGTCAAATTCTGCTCATCCCGCCTCTAATCACAGCTCTTCAATGGGGACTCTTCCTTTCTAAAGACACAACTGTGGTCCAGATCTTCCCTTAATTCAACCATTTACTGGTACTATGCCTTACATCAGAGATATAAGATATAAAGTAAAATAAAGCTAATAAAAGAGTCAAGTAAAACAATGGCCATTAGAGCAGAGGGGGCAGGCAAATCTTATTGGGAGTGGGGAAGAAGTTAAGAAAGCTTCCCAGAGAAGATCTGAGGTGAGATTTCTGCAACAATCCTCAATATTTATCAGGAGCACTGCAATAATCTTCCAAATGGTCCTCCTCACTCCCAAATTCTTCCTTAAGTACGCCCCAAGAATTCTTTCCTAAAGGATTTTCCTGCCTCAAATTTTCCATGGCTCTCTAATTTTACTCCGTAGCATTCAAAATCTCCACAATTTATCTCAAACTTATCTTTCCATCTCAGCAACTTTTATTCCCTATGCAAGTGCTCTATGCACTGACTAAACGAGATCACTTACCAATCCATTTCCCAGATTTATTTTTCTTTACTTCACCCATCTCTTTTTATATCCCTATCTCTATCCTTCAAACCTCTGCTCATTGTTCAGAAGAACTCAAATTCCTCTATTCTTCAAGCCTTCTCCTTTCCACCCTCCATTTAACCAGCTTTTCACTTCTTTCTAAACTTTTAGATACCTCTACTTTGTACTATTATGTGCTGACTTTTCTTCCACTAGACAGCACACTGCCCAGTTTGTATAGTCTTATTTAATGTTTTCTTCCTCAAAGTCAAGCACAAGATCTGCCAAGTGACGGAGCCTCAATATACTTGTTGACTTAACCTACTGGAACAAGCACCTACCCAACAAAATTAAGTTACACTCCACTGTCAACATACTTTGCTGTCCACACACTAACAAGTAGCAGCTACCTACCTTAATACCACTCTCCAAAGCAAACCAAGGGCCACCCCTCGAAAAAAACCTTATAGAACACTAAGCCATGTACTATGTAAGATTAAAAAAAAAAAACAAAACCTGAAATGATCTTTAAAGTTACATTCCAAACACTACCAATACATGAAAAGTTGTTAAGTACATTTTGAATATCCTGTAGTTAATCTAAATTAAGGAAAGTCTAGTGAAAAAATTTAACTCCTGAAGAAAGAGACAGCTAACAGTACCAAATAGCCTTGAGTGCTACTGGCAAATGCATCTTGCTTTTTGAGAAGTTATTTCAGCACAATATCTAACACACGGCTGGTCTGCAATAAAATATTAAAACTACTTAAAAACAGTATAAGAGGCAAGGGTGCCTGGGTGGCTCAGTTGGTTAAGCGACTGCCTTCGGCTCAGGTCATGATCCTGGAGTCCCGGGATCGAGTCCGCATCTGGCTCCCTGCTCGGTAGGGAGTCTGCTTCTCCCTCTGACCCTCCCCCCTCTCATGCTCTCTGTCTCTCACTCTCTCTCTCTCAAATAAATAAATAAAATCTTTAAAAAAAAAAAAAAAGTATAAGAGGCAAGTTATTTGTAATATTAATATTTTCAAGTTTAATATCCTGTAGCCAAGTTTTTATTCTTATTTTAAAAAAATGATCTTTGTGAAAAAGTAGTAGAGAGGCAGCAGTCTTCAACTTGCACACCACATGAACCCCTCTTTCATATGCCACTAAGGCAAATGAGAATGTTCCACAGGTTTACTTTCCAGAAAGAAAAAAGCTTCAGGAATAAAATCAAAAGAAAATAAAAACTGGACTTTCAGAAAACAATCAATCTAATAAGATGGGAATTTTTAAAAACCATATCAAGAGTCATACTGAAGCACCACCGCTGCAAATACTCAAGTTTCTAAAAGAGTACCAATCAAAAAAAAAAAAAAAAAAGAGTACCAATCAAGAAAACAGAAGTTCATAATTTCACTCTCCATCCACCCATAAAACTATCCACCTTATATTTTAAGATAAAGTTACAATCATACCATAACAAACTTTCACTCTAAACTAAAAGTAGCAAACCATGAAGAACCTAATTTTCAAGATTTGTGTTTCACTTAGAGTATTTTACCATATTTAAATCTTACATATCTTCAGGTACCATCAAAAGAATGTACACAAGCAGTAATAAATACCTAAGGATCACAAGCCTTGAATGTATCCTCATTTTACTTTGAAATGAAATGAAATACTTTTGTTAATCAGCAATCAAAACAGTTCCTTAACCAATTCAGCACTAAATGCCCAAGGAAGCCCAGCTTTATTTTTAATTTATTTATTTTTCTTGAAGTACAACTGACATACAAATTGTATTAGTTTCAGGTATACAACATAATGATTTAGTATCTGTATATATCGCGAAATGATCACCACAGTAAGCCTAGTTAACATATTTCACCATGCAGAAATTTTTTTCTTGTGATGAGAGCTTTCAAGATCAACTCTCATAGCAACTTTCAAATATGCAATACAGTATTATTAACTATAGTCACCATGCTGTACATTACATTCCCTTGTACATTTTTAAATTAACTTTTTTTCCTCAATGTGTAGAAATATGACTAACAAGCATCCCAACCTATATCAATGGGAATTTAACTACCAAAGAATGAGCATGAAACAAAAGAATCTGTTCATTCCATCTGTATTGCAGAATGGGTCACTCATCTGATCTCCCAGAGGAAAGAAAATCAAACCACAGAGATCAAAGGCTAGAAATTCCAAATACTACAGTATTAGCCAAAAAGATCTGATACTCTCTCCAATAAAGTCTGGACTTGTGTGAGAAATAGAAAGCAACAATGTGGGCAGTCATAAGATAGCTGACAACTCAGATTCTAAACCTTAGGATTTGAATTATCCAACATTTTGAAAAGTAATTACTTTAATTCCTCTAGGAAGAAAAAGGAGAGGGGAAAGGGAACTAAGATTTATTATGTACTTTATAAACATTAATTTAATCCTTACATCAACCTGTAAAAAAGAGATTACATCCATATTACAAATGAGCAAACTGAAGCTCGAGAGTTTAAGCAATTTGCCTTATTATCACAAATATAAGCAATTACCAATTCAGGATTTGAATCCAAATGTCTTTTGCTTGTTATCAAAATCCATAATCTTTAACTGCATCATGCAGCCCCCCATATTAATGAAGAAAATCACATCAATTATCACTGGAGTCCTGAGATACTCTCCTTTTACAGACATCAGTAAGGAATCTTTTAATAGCATGAACTGATGATAATCTAAAGCAATATATAAACTGAAAAGATTACTGGAAGATCCAACAATTTACTTACAGGAACAGCCACACACTCACAACCATAAGAAATATATTTTAGAAGGAAGCCTGAACATATACATTAAAATGTTTTCAATGTATCCAAGGCCTCAAGTAGGAGGTACTTAAAATATTCCTTTGAAAGAAACTAAAATTGTGAAGCTTATACGCGAATTATTACGGGTGTAGTAGCTTTAGCACTAGTTCCCTAACAGCAGCAAGCAGGGCTGTTTTTGTGAATCTGTTGAGGAAGTGGCCTGAATGATGGACCCAACTATTCCGCTCCACACCGACGGGAAACGTACTAGGGAGTGAAGAAACTAACAAGGAGTAAAAGTAGAATGTAAAACAGACAACACTGGCCCTCTCCCATAGTTTCTACAAAATTAAAGGATGAGGGGTAAAGACATTACTAATTACAAACTATGAACATCATTCACAAAATGTCATAAAGATTATGATCTGACACTGATAAAGCAAGTATAAAATGGGTTGTTTCTCAGAACAAACTAAACGCAGGGCTCTCCCAGTCCACCGTAAACTTAACTTCCTAATAACCGATTTATAATCATACACGCTCCGCAAGATATAACAGTCCCTAAAACCTTTAAGTGTTACACAGCTTCTTGCATTAGCATCAAAAAGCTTAATAACTACTTCGGGCAGTATCTATTACTTTTAATATCGTGTTCGAGATGAGAAACTCAAAAGTAAAAAATGATTAAGTAACCGGCCCAAGATGGCAACAAAGACCTGATGCTAACCACCACCTAACTACTGCTAAACTACTTCCACAGCTCAATGGTTTCACAATAGTTACACACGGTACCCTGTTAGCTCAAAATCTATTTAACAATCTTGAGTGGCTGCCAAGTCTTTGGAAATTCTCTTTTCGGTGGAACACACAACACGAAGATGAAGGAGACCCCGAGTCCCTGAAAACGCACCCTCAAAAAAAGTGCTCATTTTGTACTTCCTCTTAAGTGATATAAGACCACGTGTAGAGCGTAGCATTAACCTTGGCGATGCAGCTCTGCAAAGGAGAGCCGCTCCCGCCTCTGCACTTCCCACCCCGCGTCCCTCCACCATTGGTCCTCCCCTCACAACTTGCAGCCCTAGATGTTATTTATTCCCTGGAGGGCAAGAGGGAAACTGAGGGAGACCGGAAGCGTGTGAGATCTAAAACCAAAGAACCAAGGAAAGAGAGGCAAACACTTAAGCACCGGGAAGCGATTCCCGCCTCTCCCAGGTGCTGTCCGGAGGCCTCAAGAGATCAACAAACAGGAATACAGGGGCGCGTTTTCACGGCTTCAAACCTCAATCTAAATCCCTGACTTCACTCCAATGCCAAAGGCAGGCCGAACTACTCACGCCACCCACCCTGGGCCCGCCAGTCTCGAGCCGAATCCAGGCTGGGACTATAGGGAGACACCAGGCCTCTCAACCTGCGCACCACAGTGCGTCGGGGCCCAGGCCTACAGTCGTGACCAGAACATGGAATCCCACCCCAATCTCCTCCCGCTGGCCAGAAGCATCTCTAGGCCCCAGATGAGAGTGATAAACTCACTGACTTATGAAGTCCTCTAAGAAATTACCTTCGAACTGGCCTTCTGAGATCCGCCTGGCGTTTTGTCCGCCATCTTGAGCTTTGCCCCTCCTTCGGCGGCCGCAGCAGCACGGGCGAGTCGAGCGCCGAAAGAGTGGATTTCAGCGGAGCCCGCCAGAGGCGCCTGCAAGACTGAATAGTCGACTGCCGAGAGAGGGAATTGGGGCGGAGCTGTGGCACGTGACTTCCGGTGGCAATAATTTCCTCGGCCCAGAGCGCTCCGCTGGGTTTCGTGGGTGTTCCGGTTGCCCGTCGAACTTGTGGGTCCGGGAATTTGGAGAATCTCCTTGTCCTGACTTTCAGGGCCGGCTGATATTTCACTTTTTTCCCAGCGCCCGCCCTTGGTAGGTGGGAGGCAGTTGAATTTGCTGGGTGAGGAGGGAACGGCTCCTTAAAGAAGATACGGACCGGTCGGCTAGGGAGGTGACTGGAGGTCCTGCGCTCCACGGCCAAAGACGGCGTCTGCGCCAGCTCCGGAGCTAACACCATAGTGCGAAAGGGAAACATGTAATTTGCTCAAGTTACTTTCAGATAGAACGGTGCCTGGAGAGTGGAGAAAAGGAGCATTTGACCCAACCTGAGAATCCGGCAATGGAGTTATCCGATAGACTGTTAGGGTATCTACAAACTGGGTACAAGCAGAGAGCGGGAGAATGAGAGAAAATCATAGACAGTATTCCAAATCTAGCATACATGTAAGCTGTGTGTCATTTAAAAGTACACTTCATGGGTTATAGTGTTTCCATTTTTAATCACATAAATGGAGGGGAGCACCATAAATTTTTCTGTACTTAGTACCTTTTTAATAGGATCTGTATTCAAAGAAAGAAAACTTGGGGTGGCTGGGTGACTCAGTGGGTTAAGCGCATCTGACTCTTGATCTCAGCATAGGTCTTAATCTCATGGTTGTGAGTTCAAACCTGGCGTTGGGCTCCACACTGGGCATGAAGCCTACTTAAAAAAAGAAAGAGGGAAAACTTGCTTGAGAAGATCATGCCTGAACTGAGCCGGCAAGGAAAATGGAAAGGGCATTCCAAGTAGAGGGAGTAGTTGAAATAAAAGCCTGGGGACATGAATCAGTACAGCCCGTTGTGCAGTCACCATAAGCAGTCAAGTTTTATTAGAAGAGGTATAGAAAGGGTCGTGACTGGAGAGATGAGTGGGAGCAAGTTCACATAGGGCCCTAAAGTAAGCAGGGTGCTTGGGAGTTAGAATTCTAGTCTGAGATGAAAAGTGGCCTCCAACAGGGTTAAGTAGGGCTGTGAAGTCAGACTTAAAGTTTTAAAAGATTGCTCTCAGGACTGCAGGAAAGGAAGAAGGATTCATCACTTTCTCTCCCTAATTAATTAATTCATTTTTGAGCGCCGTTTTGTGTATAAAATCCTTTCCAAAGTGTTGAGAGGTTTACAGAGACAAATAAAAATCACTGTCTTCCTATGATTTAAAACTTAATGAAGAATGGGGGGAAAAAAACAAAAGAATTAAACTGATGCTGCAAGGAGAGACCAAAGTGGTGGGAACCCTGAAAGAAGTAATTCTGAGAGTAAGGGTTGGGTAAAGAGATGGGGAGGTTTCACAGAAAAGGGAACATTTAAGCCAACTCTGAAGAAGTAAAATTTTGTCTGCTGGTTGGTGTTGGGGGGAGACAGAGGGAGTACTTATTACGGGATCTGACCCATGGCAGGCCCTCAGTAAAGGTTAACAGTAAAGGTTAACAGCTTCTGTTCTGTGTGAGCAGATGGGGATGAAAGAACAGACAAACAAGCAAACGAGATGATCAGAAAGTGACAAGTGCTATGCACTGAAATTATATTGGAATGATGCTTTGCAATCTCCAGTCCAATTGAATTTATTTCCAGTCTCAGGTTTTATCACACTTTTTCAATTCCGGGCTTCTTCTCCTACCCTCATCTTGATCTCTAATTGAAAAGCGAATCAATTTTGCGCTCTTACTGAAGATGTCACTTCCTCCAGGAAGCCTTATAGACCTCCCTCCCCCACCAAGCCTAAGAGACTCTGCTTCTGTTTCCATAGAAACCTAATACTTTCCCACTCAAAATGCTCATCAAACTAGACCTTAATTGTTTACAATCTAGGGTTAGGGCGCCTGGGTGGCTCAGTTGGTTAAGCGACTGCCTTCGGCTCAGGTCATGATCCTGGAGTCCCTGGATCGAGTCCCGCATCGAGTCCCGCATCGGGCTCCCTGCTCGGCAGGGAGTCTGCTTTGCCCTCTGACCCTATCCCCTCTCATGTGTTCTCTCTCATTATCTCTCTCTCAAATAAATAAATAAAATCTTTAAAAAAAAAAAAAGTGAAATCATCAGCTGAGATGAAGGAAGAAGGAGTGGGACTGGCTGGGCCTCGTCATGTTCCGGCAATGCTGCAGGCTGACTTTTCTACAAAGAGAAAAAATGCATGTTTTTCATTCAAATCCCCAAAGTTCTACTTCTCACAAAAATAATGTTTGCCAAATGTTTGCCCCTAAAGAGTTAGAAATAAAGGAACACAGACTTCTTCTTTCTCTTCTTTTTCATCAGTAAAGTCCCAACAAAAGTCAGACAAATGTGACCTGACAATAAATAATACATAGGCCTTTATTAAGGCCTAATTAAGTACACTTTAAAAAACTCAATCACGGTTACAAGCAAAGTTCTCCTCAACACATATATGTCATAAAATCTTGGCCCTATTACTCAAACCACAGATTAAGGAGGATGACATAGCATGAATCATCCAGATGGAATATTACAGAATCTTTTTTAATTAGATTCACAGTTAGTGTTGCCAAGGGACTACACATAAATAGTAAGAAAATCTTACAATTTACTACAATTAGGATTACTTTTTTATGATCACACTAAAACGATGCTTTTTGTCTCCTTGTAATGTGTTGGTTCTCTAGTCCCTGTCATCTGTTTTAAAGGGCTCTCCCTGCAGCTCTGTTCAACAGAGTTTGCAAAGTAGTGCCAGATGCAATCCACAAAGGTGTTTTGTTTGGTTTAACCGGGGAGGTTTTTGTTCTTTGAAATTTGAGCTAGCATTTTTAAATTGGGAGATTTTATGTTTTTATACTCTGGGTTTCCAGCATTTCTTGAAAAATGGCAAAGTCGGGCGCCTGGGTGGCTCAGATGGTTGGGCGTCTGCCTTCAGCTCAGGTCATGATCCCAGGGTCCTGGGATCGAGTCCCGCATCGGGCTCCCGGCTCAGCGGGGAGCCTGCTTCTCCCTCTGACCCTCTCATGCTGTTTCTCTCTCGCTCGCTCTCTAAAAAAATAAATAAATAAAATCTTTAAAAAGAAAAGAAAAATGGGAAAGTCTATGGGACACCCGGGTGGCTCAGTCAGTTAAGCGTCTGCCTGCTGCTGAGATCACGGTCCCAGGGTCCGGAAATCAAGTCCCGCATCGGGCTCCCTGCTCAGGAGGAAGCCTGCTTCTCTCTCTCCCTCTGCTGCTCCTCCTGCTTGTGCTCTCTTTCTCTCTCTGAAATAAATAAAATCTTTTAAAAAAGGAAGGAAGGGAGGGAGGGAGGAAAGAAGAAAAGAAAAATGGGAAAGTCTGGCAACTCAGTGGAGGTAAGCCACAGCGACCTCTTGGGAGGGGAGCTGTGCACTCCAGTTCACCAGACCTTCACCACACACACGGTGGACAAATGCCCCACACCTGGTCTGCTTGTAGGCATTTGAGTTTTCTACTTCTCGGGTACAATTTAAGTCTTACTAGTGGTGATGAACAAAACATTCAACAATCAGTCCCCCAGCACCAATGAGAACGACTCATCCGTCAGGCACAAAAGGCTCAGTGCCTAAGACCCACAATACTTTTAGGGACCTCCCAAATGTTAAATTTCTTTAAAAATGAGAGGGGGAGGGGCGCCTGGGTGGCTCAGTCGTTAAGCATCTGCCTTCGGCTCAGGTCATGATCCCAGGGTCTTGGGATCGAGCCCCACATAGGGCTCCCTGCTCCGCGGGGAGCCTGCTTCGCCCTCTCCCACTCCCCCTGCTTGTGTTTCCTCTCTCTCTGTCTCTCAAATAAATAAAAATTAAAAAAGAAAAAAAAATGAGAGGGAGAAAGAAGGTGGATTGGAGAGGCTGAAACAAAAGCATTTAACAATATACACAATAAAAGAGAGAGACCTTACAAAGGATTGCCCCAAAGCTAAGATCGCCTGTAGTGTGCCAATGGACTGTTCCTACTTGGTGGCACTTAAATTCTACAGAATTTTTTAAGCAGCTTCTTCCTGCTCTCTAGACTTCAGGATAGAGCCTGGTGAAAGCACAATCCCATCCATTTGTTTATTTGGCAGTTAATGAATTTCTAGCATGTGCCAGTGATAAAGGATAGTTGGAAGGCAGACAGGCATGGACAAGGGGCCCCCACCCTAAGAGGAAACCACCCTTAAAAGGATTTTACACCACCCTGGGAGGAGCCCTCCACCCTTTCCCATGTGATAGATGACAAGAACCTGATTGGATGACAGGCACAGGGAGGGTTAATCAGATTAAAACAGCCCGCCAACAAGCGCATAAAAACCCCTAGACTTAGAAACTCCCGTGGCAATCAGCTCGGGTCCCCTCCGTCCTTGGGAGCTTTGTACTATCACTCTGTTGTCACGCAGTAAACCTTGCTTTGCTGCCCACCATTCTGTCTGGTCTACACTTCATTCTTCAAAGCAGCGTGACCAACAATCATGGGCACTGACTGAGAAAAAATCCTGTAACACCGGGCTCTTAAAAAAAGAAGATAAAAGAGGGAGAGAGAAACAGCTAAAAATCAGATTTAGCTCTTCTGCTAAGAGAAATCCCAGCTGCTTCTAGGAATAGTCAGGGAACAGCCTTCAAGGAGGGTGTATTCTGTGTGAAATTAAAGATTCTTTCTGATAAACTTGACTGCCTGTCCACCCCACAATGCTAGCCTGACAAGATTTCAGTGGCAATAGCAGTTTCTCCCTTTTCTCCCCTCCCCCACCAAAAAATTATTACCCGACTTACTTATTGATGATATCTAGAATTCCTTTGACAATAGTAATTAGCAGAGGCTTTTTTTTTTTTTTTAACTAAAAATGCCTGGGAAATAAAAGATATGTATTTTTTTTTAAATAAAGCTTTCTTTATTTTTTTTTTAAGATTTTATTTATTCATAAGAGACAGAGAGAGAGGCAGAGGGAGAAGCAGGCTCCCCGCTGAGCAGGGAGCCCGATGCGGGACTCAATCCCAGGACCCTGGGATCATGACCTGAGCTGAAGGCAGACGCTTAACCATCTGAGCCACCCAGGCGCCTGGAAATAAAAGATATGTAAAAATGGTGTCAACAAGCATATAGCCCAAGAATGGGCTCGTGACATGTTGAAGATAATAAAAATTGCTATTTTAGCTATGATCCTGGTAAGAATATTACCATGAGCATGCTATCATGAATTAATTATTTTATCAATGAGATAAAACCTAAGATGGTCTAAATGGGGTATTCTGGAAATGGTGTTCCTAAGTGTGTGTGTAGGTGTATGCATGTGTCTTTGTGGCAAAGGTGTGCATTCTGAAGGACCCATGGCAAGTCAAGACAACTGGCAAAGGGCAACATCTCCTAGGGAGCCCTCACTGGCCGTGACCTGGCAGTCGAAAGGTGGGCTTGGCTTAGATCACCAAGAGATCAGGCCTCAACTTGTGACCTGCCTTCTGCCGGTGGGGAGCCTACATATCCCCATGAAGACTGAAATTCTTAAGACAAGACCAAGTAATATAAAGGCTAGGTGAAGAATAAACTTATGAAGAGAAAATGAAACTACTACTTCCCTTATCAATTTCACTTGGTTGCCAATAACAGAAGTCCAAGTGTAGTGGTCTTAAACACATAAGGCGTGTGCCTGGGTGGCTCAGTCGGTTGAGCGTCTGCCTTTGGCTCAGGTTGTAATCCCAGGGCCCTGGGATGGAGTCCCACATTGGGCTCCCTGCTCCTTGGGGAGTCCCCTTCTCCTCTGCCCCTCCCCCCCACTCATTCTCACATTCTCCCTCTCTCTTTCTCTCTCAAATAAGTAAATAAAATCTTTAAAAAAAATTAAACACTTAAGGCTCTATTTTGACGTTATCATGGTAAGTCTACCAAAAAATATAACATACCATTCTTCTTTCTCAAGTTTTGTTCTGTTGACTTTGCCTATGTCTTATTTTATTCTTATTGATTTTATCTTTTCTGTTGTTACTGCAAATAGATTGTTTTTCCATTATTTATATATGTCCTAAGTAATTGTTGTTTATATGTTGATTACTATACCTTAATGTTGTGTCCAGCCACTTTGCTGAATTCCTTTATTATTTGTATAGTTTTTCTGTTTTTTCCTCTTAGCCTTTCAGGTATACAGTCATATCATTTGCAAATAATTGCAAATTTACCTCCTGCTGTCCCTTTCCCCACCCCACCTTTTGTTTTTCTCTTGTGTAGTAACAGCCAGACCTCCAGAATAACATTAAGTAATAGTGGTACTAATGGATATCCTTGTCTTGTTCCTGACTTTAATAAGAATGCTTTTAGTGTTCTTATCAGGATAAGGCTGACTTTTGGGTTGTGAGTTGAATTTTTATTTTTTAGCTAACCATGGAACTGAAAATACATAATTTTAAATTCTCGTAGAAAAGTCAGCGACTCTGAGGATATGCCAAAGAATGCCGTTGGTCAGACAAGATGGTTAGAGAAACACTCACATGTTAAGAAAAACCAGGACATCGGGGCCCCTGGGTGGCTCAGTCGTTAAGCGTCTGCCTTCGGCTCGAGAAAAACCAGGACATCTCAATGACTTGGGAAAATAAAGGAACAAAGTAAAAACGTCCTGCTCTCTGCACCAGGGAGAATGGGAAGTGGGGAGGGCAAATGAGAGGGAGGACATGTAGAAATCTATGTTAGCTTCCTGTTGCTGACATTACAAATTACCACAAAGTTAGTGGATTATAGCGACACAGATGTATTATCTCATAGTTCTGGAGGTCGGAGTCTCAAATGTGCCAGCAGGCCTGTGTTCATTTGGAGGCTCCAGAGGAGAATCCTTTTCCTTGCTTTTTCCAGCTTCTAGAGTTCATCTACATTCCCTGATTCACGGCCCCCCTTCCCCATCTTCAAAGTCAGCAGCATAGCATCTTCTCTCCTCTCTGACCTCCTTACATCTTTTCTCTGACTCTAACTCTACTGCCTCCCTCTGATAAGGCCCATTGTGATCACCCTGGGCCCACCATGACAATCCAGGATAATCCCCCCATCTCAAGAGCCTTCACTGACTCACGTCCACAAGTCCGCTTGCCATGTAAATTAACATATTTGCAGGTTTGGGGGGTTAGGATATGGACATCTTTGGAAGGCTATTGTTCATTCCCCCACAGGATCTAAAATGAACTTTCTGCTTCTGTGTTTTGTCGCTGGTTGGCAGGCACAGCTTTGATTCCATCAGAAAATTGACGTAGGAATGGTTCTAATAAATACGGTGATGCCAAACCAATTGAGTTCTTGAAATTGTTACTGGGGAATTCAGTGGCTGTGGTTCCAGTGAAGAAGGGTTAAGACAGGTCCCTATTGTCAAAGACTTACAGGCATAAAGGAGACAAGTGTGTCACAATAAGAGTGTCCTAAGTGAAGACTGAAATTTTAGTCTGATTTATTTCCTGCTGTATCCTCAGTGCCTAGAATAGAGTAAGCACCAAGCAGGCACTCGGCAAGTATTTGTTAATGAATGAAATCTCTATCAGAGGCGGTTTGGGGGAGCTCAGAGGATTAGCACTGCAGAAGAGGAGAGGGAAGACCTCATGAAGGATGCTGTAGAACTTTTGGGCATGTCTGTCTCAATCTCAAGACTTCACATTTGGGGCGAACTCCCAGGAATTAACTAGAAGCTGCTCAGAGAGCAGAATGAGGACCTTACAAAACGTTGTCTCATTTTAAGAAAATGCAAATTTTTTCTGTTTGGGCAGGCTTACACGTCTCCCTTCATGTACAAATTTTGAAATAATGCAACTCTCCTCTCATCCCCAGTGAAAAAACAATTTTCAAGAATTGTGTAATTTCTACACAGGCAGGCTCAGTGGGCTGCAAACATCTTTTACTGTTTGCCACCTGGAAGTGCTGCTGCAGCTGGTAAGCAAAAACAAAAACAAACAAAAATTTGTAGGTATCCCAGGAACACACACAGAACCTCTGTGATCATGTTGGTGCTCTTGTCACATTTTTTGCTACAGTGAAAAATCTTTCTAGTATCCTGTTGTTGTCCACCAAGCTTTCATTGAGCAACTGTGCTAGGGCTGTTGCTAAAAAAAAAAGTGCTAAAAAATAATGTAGAAGGGGAAGTTAAATGTGATAAAATCATGGAATACTGTGTTGTTTATTTAGGAGCAAACAGTCCACTAAATTTTAGAGATAACAAGAATATTAGAGACAACATTAGAGATAATATCTTTACAGTCAGGCTTGCTCTATTTCTCTAGGAAGGCAGGGACAGGGCTGAATCCCGCACCTATTTCCATGCCTGGCACACAGTAGGAAAACAATATATATTTGTTGAATAAATAATAAATAAACATGGAAGATCACCTATAAACCACCTGATAGCTCCCAACCGCATATCTATCCTCTCAGTTTTACCCCTACCTAGAGACCAACAAAAAGTTCCTGAAACCAAATTCCAAAATCACAGCAGTAAGTTTCTGAATAGTTTAGCTCAGGTTAGCTGCTCATTTTTGGTCTAATCAACGGTGCCACACAGTACAAGTACAAATGGCTTCCAGAGGCTCACCATGGGATGAATGAAGATTTGGGGGAGGAGGATGTGTGAGCTAAAGTTAATTGTAGAGTGTATAAATAATAAGTGTCAGATACATATACAATAGTTTTTCATATGTTTGCAGATGCTACTGTACTTGATAGGACACAATTTGTTTTACTGTGGTCAAATACACGTAACATAAGATTTGTCATTATAACCATTTTTAAGTATATACTTCGGTGGCATTAAGTACATTCATGTGGGGCAAACTATCACCACCATCCTTCTTCAGAACTTTTTCAGCTTCGCAAACTGAAACTCTGTACCCATTAAACAGTAACTCCACAATCCCCCCTCCTGCCACCCCAGGAAACCACCATTCTATTTCTGCCTTTATAAATTTGACTACTCTGGGTACCTCAGATGAGTGAAGTCATACACCATTGGTCCTTTTGTGACAGGCTTATTTTCCTCAGCACAGTGTCTCCAAGGTTCATCTGTGATGTAGCATGTGTAGAACTCCCTTCCTTCTTCAGGCTGAATAATATTCCATTATATGTCTAGACCACAATTTGTTTATCCGTTCATCCACTGAGGGACATTTGGGTTGCTTCCAGCTTTTGGGTATCCTGTATAATGCTGCTATACACGTTGTCAAAGCACTCTTGAATTCACAACAGCTCTTTGTCATTATGCATACTCGCGATCAAAGGTCCTAAAAGTACACCTACTATCATGTGGGGATCAGCAGAAAAAACTGACACTATGAGTATCCTCCTGCTTGCTATCTGTTGAATCTTAGATGAGGAGTACGTAAAGTGGAGAGGAATCGGTGTGATGGTACACCTGGGAATCAACTCCAGTGAAGAAGGAATGATGCAAAACAGGCATCAGCCTGGAGAAAAGCAGACTTAATGGAAGCGAAGCGATCGGAACTGTTTAAAATGAACAAAGACTTTTCCCCTCTCCTTAAGGCAGTTGAGAAAGCATTGAATGGAGGCATAGAACAACAGATTTCTGATCTCAACTCAATGTATAAAACAATTGTTAACTTCTAGAACTGTTTAACAATGGAACAGTATACCTTAATGAAATAAGCATTACTCTGTGAAAATACAAAGACAGAAACTGATTGTAAAAAGGACGAGGAGGTTGGAAGATTTATAGCTGGACTCTAAGACTTCTTAGAGCCCAACATTCTCTGTCTTCCTAATGCTTAAAACATCAGTAGAGAAGACAAAGATGACCAAAGCTGTAAAGTTGCCAAAGTCAATAATTATTCAGTGTATATTGGTTTGAGAGTTATTAGTGTCAGGTCCCCCAGATGAAGTTTGAATCTGATAAGCTAACTGTTGAGTGCTTTTAGAAATCCAGACAACCTTAGAGGAGGCTATTATCTAAGATGATAGTAACAGGAGCCAGAACAGATTATCAGGGACACTAAGACCTAAACCAAGAGTCCCTGCACTTTTTGTATAATATACTAGGAAAATACCCTGGTAAATCCAGATCAAATTAAACAAATAGCAGAGCCTTGCTCCATTTTCATTTAATAAACATCAGTGACTCCAATTTGTTGTGTTTATTAGACTTCAGTTTTTAGTTTTTATTCCATGATTTCTCTGTTCCTTTTTCATTAAAACTTGTGGGGAAAAAACTCCTCAAGGAGCTGTGGAGAAGTAGACAATTCTCATACTTTGGGGTTGGAAAATAAATTGGTACCACCTCGCTTGAATGGCAATTTGGCCATAGTTACCAAAATGTGAAGTGCCCATCCCCTTTGACCCAGCAATTCCACTGGTAGGAATTTAGCTTCCAGATGCATTCTCACACCAGTAAAGAATGTGTGCAGCAAAAGATCAAAGACACCTTAACTAACTGCCCATCAATAAAGGACTGTTTAATAAAGGTATGGCACATCCAAAAAAAAAAAAAAATCAGTGTGGAGTCAGGCCTGAAATCCTATGCCATTGCTAGAAGAATGAGGGAGGTCTTTATGGACTAACTTGGAAATTTCTTCAAGATACACTGTAGTATGACAAAAGCAAGGCAGGAAACATCTTTGTGCTTTAAAAAAAAAGGTGTCTATAGATAGAAATATAGTATACACATGTGCACCAGGCACCTTCTAAGTTGACCCCAATGAGGTCCAACCTCCAGTAACCATGCCCTATGTAATTCCCTTCCCTTGAGATTGGGCTCAACCTAGAGACGTGCTTCTAACAAACAGCAAAAGTGAAAGGTTGTCACTTCTGAGACTTGGTTATAAAAAAAACTTTGGGGGCGCCTGGGTGGCTCAGTCGGTTAAGCATTCGACTCATGATTTCAGCTCAGGTCATGATCTCAGGGTCATGAGATGGAGCCCTGTGTGGGGCTCCATGTTCAATAGGGAGTCTGCTTGAGATTCTCTTCCTCTCCCTCACCCTCTGCCCTTTCCCCACTCTCTCAAATAAATAAATAAATAAATCTTAAAAAAAAAAAAAATGTTTGGCTTGTTGTCTTCCTTCACTTTTCTGGCTCTTCTTGGCTATTTGCTCTGGGGAAGCCAGCTACCATGCTGTGAGGCACCCTATGCCGAAGCCCATGCAGCAAGAAACTGAAGGAGGCCTCAGGCCAAAAGCTAGTGAAGAAATGAGGCCATCAGTCCAACAGCCTGTGAGAAACTAAATCCTGCCAACAACCCCTTGAGTGAGCTTGAAAGCAGATCCATCTTAGTAGAGGTATGAGATGACTACAGCCCCAGGTGACAGCTCGACCACAACCTTGCAAGAAACCCTGAGCCAGAGGCCCAGCTAAGCCACTGGATTCCTGACCAAAGGACATGTGAGATAATGAATGTTCATGGTTTTAAGCCACTAAGTTTTGAGTAATTTGTTACACAGCAGTAGACAACTAATACAAGATGTAATGTGTGTTTATGCATATATACAATATATTTCTTCAAAAAGTGGCCACTGTGCTTGCCCCTGAGGAAGGAAACTTAAAATTCTGGGTATCAGGGGTGGGAGGAAACTTACTTTTTCCTGTACACATTTCGGTCTACTTGAATATATTGTTTACTCAGCAAATGAACGGAGGCAAATAATAACATTTTTAATACCTTCCAATAAACAGTAATTCCAAAGACCCATTTCTAAAATTCTCTTATGCATTTTTTTCTATATCTGTATCCATTATCTACTCACTCACAAATAAGTTTTTTTCATACTTCTCTTAACTTGGGCACATATATCATTTCACATTAAGAAAGAGAGAGTCTGGGGCGCCTGGGTGGCTCAGTTGGTTAAGCAACTGCCTTCGGCTCAGGTCATGGTCCCGGAGTCCTGGGATCGAGTCCCGCATCGGGCTCCCGGCTCAGCGGGGAGCCTGCTTCTCCCTCTGACCCTCTCCCCTCTCATGCTGTTTCTCTCTCTCTCTCAAATAAATAAATAAATAAATAAGTAAATAAATAAATAAAATCTTAAAAAAAAAAAAGGAAGAGAGAGTCTGAGTGGCTCAGTCGTTAAGCGTCTGCCTTCGGCTCAGGTCATGATCCCGGGGTCCTGGGATCGAGCCCTGCATCGGGCTCCCTGCTCAGCGGGAAGCCTGCTTCTCCCTCTCCCACTCCCCCTGCTTGTGTTCCCTCTCTCACTGTTTCTCTCTCTGTCAAATAAATAAATAAAATCTTTTTTTTAAAAAAAAAGAAAGAGAGAGAGACTTTCCTTTCATACTTTTTGGGGGAATGGGAAAAATGCCTTCTTTTCTTTTTTTTTTTTTAAAGATTTTATTTATTTATTCATGAGAGACAGAGAGAAACAGAGGGAGAAGCAGGCTCCCAAGGAGCGGGAAGCCCGATGCGGGACTCGATCCCAGGACCCTGAGATCATGACCTGAGCCGAAGGCAGACGCTTAACCATCTGAGCCACCCAGGCGCCCAAAAATGCCTTCTTTTCAATCTTCTTGTCTGCCCCCCCTGCTCTGACTCCCCTGGGCTCCAGCCACACCAAGGTTGCAGTTCCGCCATTAGGATCTGTTGTTTCCAGTCTCTGTCCCTTAACTCACACCTTCCCTCAATTTGGAATACTTTTCCTCCCAGGCCTCTGCCCTGACTAATTCCTACGTAAAATACAAAACCCAACTCCAGACTCCTCCTCTGACACCCTCAGGCCATTCCGGCCTCAGCCTGCCTCTTGCCTGTCCCCCTCCCCCACATCCTGCAATTCTCTTTCTGGCTATGCATCCCAGATAAGTTGGTCCCTTACGTCTTTGGGCTGTCCCTTATTCAACATAGTCCAGAATAGGTCTTGACCCACTGTACTGCCATTTTTCTGCCTTGTCTACTAGTCAGTAAGCTTCATGGAGATGAGAAGGGAAGGGATAGAAGGCAGGGATATGGGAACTGTGGTACAACATACCCTTTTCACTTCCCCTTTCCCAGTGCATAACCCTAACCAGAGCAGTGGGAGTGGATAAGTTTAGCTGACATATAGGTCACTTACATTCTTGACACAAATTCACAAGAGATATCTGAAGATTTATACGTGCATCACCTTAGGGCGCATATATAAAATACCTTTAGTTGCAACTGACAGAAGCTTCCTCACTTGTGTAGCTTAAACTGTAAGGAAATTTTATTTCACCCATCAAGAAGCTCAGAGGTAAGACTGCTGCAGGATTTGTTAATTTAGCAGCTCGGTCTCATCAAGGACCCAGTTCGAACTTTCCATCTCTCTGCAATGTTATCTTCAGTGGGTCAACCTGCCCCTCAGGCTAAGCCCGCCCGCTCCGCCCCCCCCCCCCATGGATTGGCTACCACAGCTCCCTACACCACACCAGAAGAAGTGTTCCTTTCTTCCTGAAAGCTTGTATATCTCTTTTTTTAGGACCGAGGAAAAAAGTCCTAGAAACCACTCCAGCAGACTTTCCCTTCATGTTTCATTGGCCATACATGGGTTGACACCCATGCCTTATCTATCTGATGGCAGAGGGAGTAAAATAGATGATTGGCTTATATGGAGCATTTGGACATGCATTATCTGAAAATCTGCCTTTTGCTAAAAGGAAGGAAGGGGGTGGGTAACAACAACACTGTCTTCTATATTGTGAGGACCTGGGCTCTCTTACTTTTTTTTTTTCTCACTATTATGCTAAATTGCATATATTATAATTAGAAAACACTACAACACTCCCAGCACCTGGAGATCTATTTTTAAAAAGTACCACACATGCGACCTAAATCCAGCTCAGAATATGTATTTTTAAAACTTTGAGCATTGGTACTGCTAGTCTTATTGTTTGGAAAGATATGACGGGGGTCTGAGAAGAGTGAGGCAGTTAAAACTGGGACCATGCTGGTGTTTGCCAAAGGACTGAGGAGATGACTTTCTTCCCTTTCCCAATTGGCCAGGACTCTTCAGAGAGCTTAAAGAACAACCAGACCAGGAGCTGACAAGCTGGGTATATTGTAGAATAGGACACACAGGTTCTCCAGCCAGATTGACTACTTTAAATCCTAACTCCACCACTTAATATCACATGAAATTTGGGCAATGACAGTAGATTTTCTGGGCATCTGTTTCCTTATGTGTAAAACAGAGATAATAATATAAACCTTGCAGGTTTGTGAGATTAAGTGAATCATCTGAAATGAAAAGCATATGGCAGAATGCCTATAACATAAGAATAAACTATCAAGCCTATCACGGTAAAAACAAAACAAACAAAAAACAGTGTTATAATAGCACAAGAACTGACAAATTGGCCAATGGACTAGAAACATAGACCCACTTGCACAAGGGAAATTAATGTACAACAAAGGTGTCATCACAAATCAATGTGGGAAAGGATGAATTGTCCAGCAGACAGTGGGGAAATGGTGGGGAAAGTGACTCACTATGAAGAAAAAGAAAACCTGGTCCCTATCTAACACCATGCCCCAAAGCAGGTTCATGGGACTGTGGTGCAAAAATCCCTTTTCACTTTCCAAACTAGCAGTAAGGTTTCAAGAGGAATGAAGGAAGGATCTAATTGTCTAAGGAAGAACTCTAAAGTTGGTGGCAGAAATTGTAGTAGGGTGTCTTTGTGACCCTAGGAGTTGGGAAGCATTTCCTAAACAAAATTTCACAAGCACAGACCATAAAACAAAACGTTGATGCATTTAAGGGGCACCTGGCTAGCTCAGTTGGTAGAGCTTGTAACTCTTGATCTCTGGATTTTAGTTTGAGCCCTATGTTGGTTATAGAGATTACTCAAACAAATAAAATCTTTAAAAGGGGTGCCTGGCTGGCTCACTCGGTAGATCATGCAACTCTCAATCTCAGAGTTGTGAGTTCAAGCCCCATGTTGGACATGGAGCTTACTTAAAAAAAAAAAAAAAAAAAGTTGATGCATTTGATTACATAAAAAATTAAAGAATTGGATTCAACAAAGGCTATCATGGATAAAAATAATAGATTACATGATAGATGATATTTGCAGTATGTAAAAATGAAAGGGTATTAATATCTAGAATATGCAAGAACTACAAATCATCAAGAAAAAACAGCAACTTCACAAGAAAAATGGGCAAAGGACATGAATAGGCAATTTAAGAAAAAGAAGCCCAAAGTCCACCAAACATACAAAGAAATATTCAATTTTATTAGTAATCCTAAAGAATCCAAATGAAACAAGATATTATTTTATATCTATAAGATAGGCAAAGATTAGAAAGCTGGGTGATACCAAGTGTTGGTAGGATATGAGATATGTCATGCCCTGTGATGAGGAGTTATCAACTTGTCTATTTTTTTTTTTCACTTATCTACTAAGTACATAGCAAAACATCCAAAACTTGGTGGCTTAAAACAACAACCACTTTATTTAGCTAATAATTCTGTGGGTTCTCAATTTGCCCTGGGCTCTGTTGGGTAGCCAAGTCTGGTCCATCTGTTCTCAATTCACTTAGATGTCTGCGGCCTCAGCTAAGGTGGCTGAAGCACCTGGGTCCTCTCTCCATATGGTCTCATCCTCTAGCCCGATAGCATGGGCTTGATGACATTATGGTAGAAGGGCTCCCAGCTCAACAACAGGAGTTGTAGGATCTCTTGAGGTCTAGGCTCAGAACGCAACCATTTTTGCCACCTTCCACAAAAGCAAATCACAAGGTCAAATCAGATTCATGGGGAAGGGAAATAGGTTCAACCTTTTTTTTTTTTTTTTTTTTTAAGATTTTTATTTATTCATTTGACAGAGAAAGAGACAGCGAGAGAGGGAATACAAGGAGGGGGAGTGGGAGAGGGAGAAGCAGGCCTCCCGCTGAGCAGGGAGTCCAATGCGGGGCTCGATCCCAGGACCCTGGAATCATGACCTGAGCTGAAGGCAGACGTTCAATGACTGAGCCACCCAGGCACCCCTAGGTTCAACCTTTTGATGGGAGTTGCTACTAAGAATTTATGAACATTTTTTTTTTATGAACATTTTTTTGCCCTCTGGTATAGGATATGTGCATTAGTTCAACCATTCTGGAGAACAATCTGGTGTTACAGTCAAATTAAATACATTTATATCCTATAGCACAGCAACTTCCTCCCTGAGTATATATTCCAAAGATATTCTCACGCAGGTTCATTAGAAGACAGCGTGATTTGTGGTAGCAGGGAATTAGAGACAATCAGATACTCATCACTTGGCAGGTAGATTATGTTAAAGTGGTGGCTACTCACCAGAAGTATTACGCAACAACTAAAAACAATGGATTAAAAGTACACATAGCAATATAAAAAGATCTCAAAGACATAATGCTGAAAGAAAAGAAAATAAACAGAATGAGATATATAGTACACTACCATTCAATTAAAAATGCATGTGCACAGGGGCGCCGGGGTGGCTCAGCCGTTGGGCGTCTGCCTTCAGCTCAGGTCATGATCCCAGGGTCCTGGGATCGAGCCCCCGCATCGGGCTCCCTGCTCCGCGGGAAGCCTGCTTCTCCCTCTCCCACTCCCCTTGCTTGTGTTCCCTCTCTCACTGTGTCTCTCTCTGTCAAAAAATAAATAAAATCTTTAAAAATAAATAAATAAATAAATCATTTAAGGAATAAATCAATGACAAGAGGAGCCCTGCCCAGACCAACAATGACAACGTACCCTGAAATTTGAAACTTCTGTATCTGAGATCCAGGAAGAAAAAGAGAGATGATAGCGGCTTCGTCTCTTCTATCCCTTCCCGCACGAGAGTTCCTTTTCATCATAAAACATTAAAGAATTGTCAACTTCAGAAATAACAAGAGCCAAGGAAGGGGAAGGGCTAGCCCAGGGATAAAGTCATATTTAAGGGTCACATCTCTGTGTAAGGGCCACTTTCACAGGTGGCAAATTCAAGAAAATATGGCATGTTAATATCCTGGGCATTTTTGCTAGAGTTCAAGGGCAACAGGCATGGGAACTGGATGTTCTTCCTTGAAAAGTACTCAACACCTATTTTCCTACCACTGACCTGGATGGAATGGTTGGTCACTTTTATCAAGATGGCCACCACTCATCCCACTTTGAGCTGAACTCCCTGTTGGGAAGAAGTGCTTTCAGAAGACCATATCCCAACTTTCCATAGGCTTCCAGACCTCTTCAAAGAGGTCCTGGTTTACCAGGATCAGGCCCACGGACACTTTGCAAATGAAGGACACACATGTGACAGTCACACTCTTAAAAATGTCTATGAGCTTTGTTCTTAGATCATTTACTAAAATCAAGCATTCTTTCATTTACCAATTCCAATGGCTATTTACTTTATGATGCATCCTATGCTTCTTTCATGGGCAAATTAAAGCTATGGTTAGTTTAGTTTTTTTTTTACTTTCAATTCAGTGATCCATATAACTAAATCTACACTTGGAAAATTATATTCAATCTGTGTATTTGGCTTCAGAAAATTGGATATTAAGGCAAAATATATTTTCAATCATTCCCTTTGTTAGTTACTATTTGTTTCTGGCTTAAGAAATGTATCTGTTGTAATGGGCTGAATGTTTGTGTCCCCCTCCCACACACACACCAAAATTCATGTGTTGAAATCCTATCTCTCAATGTGATGGTATCAGGAAGGAGGGCCTTTGGGAGGTGATTAGGTCAAGAGGGTGGAGCCCTCATGAATGGGATTAGTGCCCTTATAAAAGAGGCCCCAGGAATCTCTCTTGCCCCTTCTGCCATGTGAGGACATGGCAAGAAGATAGCTATTTATGAACCAGGAAACAAGTTTTCACCAGACACCAAATCTGTCAGCATCATGATCTTACTTCCCAGCCTCCAGAACCGTGAGAAAGAAATATTTGAGTTTTGTTTAAGCTGCCCATTCTCTGGTGTGTTTGTTTTATCAGCCTGAAGGGACTAAGACACCTACTATGTTTATGCTGCTCATGGCTTTTTGTTTTTTACATTAGCACTTAGAGTTTTCACACAGATTTTTTAAAACACAGAAGTCCTTGATTTTTGAGAAAAGGAGAGGCTGGTGAAAAAATAGTTTGTTTTCTTTAACCACTAGAGGGCACACTGCATCAGGTGTTTTGGATTTTTTTTTCCATTTCTATATAATTTAAACGTGTACTTCAAAAGAATGTAAAGAATAAGAGAACTTTGCTTTTTCAATATAAATGATTTTTTTAAAAAACTTTCATTAACTGAATAATAAATGATTAAGTATGAAGAAAGGGACAAAATAGAGGGGGAAAAAATCAAAATCCTTAAAACCTAAAAACTGATTAATCCAGAGAGTGTACTTGACAATCAAATAAATAAACACACAAGTTTTTCTGTTCAGTTTTTAAGTGGAAAGAGGATAACTCTGACTCTCTAGGGAGAAAAAGAGAGTATTGCAGCCCCAGAGAAGAGCCATAGTATGAAGTGTACACAAAAGAAGTTCTATGAGAGGAAATTCTGTACTTCAACAGAAGTCACTAGATGTTTTATTTAGTTTTACTGAATTGGAAATATATGTATATCATTAAAAATTTAAAGGTACAAAATATGTATAGTGAAAGGAAAAGTCTCCCTTCTCCCCACAATACACAGTTCCCCTTCTTGGTGGCTACCACTACTGATCTCTTACACATCCTTCAGAAAACAAATCTATACATTTACAAGCATATAACTGAGCAAATATGTTGAGTTTTCCCCCCACAGAAACAGCAGTGTGGTAAATACGTTGTTCTCACTTTGCTTCTTTTTTTTAAATTATTTTGAAGCGTAATTGACATCCTGGTTTCAGGTGTATGACTTAAGGATTTGATTTTGTATATATCACAAGTGATCACCAAAATAAGTCCAGTTAACATCCACCACCACACACAGTTACAGGTTTTTTTTCCTATGATGAGAACTGTCAAGATCCAGTCTCCTACCTGCTTTCAAATATACAAGACAGTATCATTAACTACAGTCACCATGCTGTTCATTACATCATGACTGCTTCTTTTTATTTATTTTTTTAACTTAACAGTATATCTTGGGGATCCTTCTCTGTACATATAGATCTGCCTTATTTCTGCCTTATTATTTTTAGTGGCTGCCTGCACTTGAAATTACATTATTTTATAATTCTGTTTAAAAATATAGCCTTCTTTTAATCACTCTATTAGTAGACATTTAAGTTCTTTCCTGTCTGGTTTTGTTTTGGGCTTTTTTTTTTAAGTAGGCTCCATGCCCAGCGTGAAGCCCAACACAGGGCTTGAAATCACACTGAGATCAAGACCCTAAGATCAAGACCTGAGCTGAGATCGAGTCGGAAATTTAACTGACTGAGCCACCCAGGCACCCCCTTTCCAATCTTTTTTTAAAATTAACACTATTGCAATGAAACTCCTTTTACATATGCCATTTCGGACTGTGTATATAAAGAAGTAGAACGTTGAGGTATTAACAGCCAAGTTAAGACCAAAGCAGTGTACATTTAATTGGGAAAAGAGAATATGGGAAAGTCCTGAACTGGCCCTATAAAGAAGGCCTCGACCTCACCCCTCAACCCCTCTACTCAGGCCTATACTATGCAGGGACCCCATCCCCTCCACAGATCTCGCAGGATCCCTCCCCATCAAACCAAGATCAGATCAGATACCACTGGGGACCAAAATGTACCCATAGTCTCTTGTCCTCATAATCCTCAGCCCTGCTCTGACCTGATCCCCTGCTCAACCTCTCCCCCTGCACTTTTTAAATCAACTCTGTCCAATAGAAATATAATTCAAGCTACATATGTAACTTCAACTTTTCTAGGAGCTACATTAAAAAAATATGGAAACAGTTGTAATTGTTTGAAATAATATTTTTATTTAACATATTATACCCCAGGGCCCCTGAGTGGTTCAGCTGGTTAAGCATCTGCCTTCGGCTCAGGTCATGATCCCAGAGTCCTGGAATCCAGCCCCGCATCAGGCTCCCTGCTCGGCAACGGGGTTCTACTTGTTCCTCTGTCCCTTCCCCTGCTAGCGCTCTCTCTCTCTCTCAATCTCTCTCTCAAATAAATTAAAAAAAAAATAATAACAGGGCGCCTGGGTGGCTCAGTTGGTTAAGCGACTGCCTTCGGCTCAGGTCATGATCCTGGAGTCCCGGGATCGAGTCCCGCATCGGGCTCCCTGCTCAGCGGGGGGGTCTGCTCCCTCTGACCCTCCTCCCTCTCATGCTCTCTGTCTCTCATTCTCTCTGTCTCAGATAAATAAATAAAATCTTTAAAAAAAAAATCACAGAGGTTATACATCATAGGGTATAGGTCCTGCCTACTGATGCAGAACATTAGGTTGTTTTCAGTGGTTGTCTTACAAAAAATGCTTCAGTAAACATCCTTGCGTGTGCTTCTTTGTGCATGTCTATCTCTAGGATAAAGAAAACAGAGACCAAAAGAAGCAGCTGTGCTAAGGCTCCAAGATGGAACAGAGCTCAGAGTGATGAGAAACAGGGAGAAAGCCTGTGTGGCTGGAGCACAAGGGCCAGGGTGGAGACTTCAGGGCTGACATGGGCAGTGGCCATAACAGGGCCATGGAGGCCATTGGTAAGCTTTTGGATTTTATTCTGAGATGAAGATGATATGATGAACGTTTTATTTTTTTTTTATTTTTTTTTTTTAAATGATTTTATTTATTTATTTGAGAGAGAGAGAATGAGATAGAGAGAGAGCATGAGAGAGGGAGGGTCAGAGGGAGAAGCAGACTCCCTGCCGAGCAGGGAGCCCGATGCGGGACTCGATCCCGGGACTCCAGGATCATGACCTGAGCCGAAGGCAGTCGCCTAACCAACTGAGCCACCCAGGCGCCCCATGATGAACGTTTTAAAAGATCACTCTGAAGGCCGCATGGAAATGGTTTTGAGGGAAAGAGTAGAAGCAAGAGACCAGCTATGATGAACGTAAGAAGGGGCACCAGAGCCATGGCTGCAGTGAAAGGAATCAATCCTCAGCAAGGGGCAACGAATGGGAAATATATGGAATAGGAAGTGCCCTGCTCACAACAGTGGAATCTCTAAGTGTGATGAGGGACACATGGATCCACAAGGCAGCTACAGCTTCTGCCTCAAGGAGCTTAGTCTTTACGGAGATTAAGCAAATAATTTCAGGTGTAGACAACAATCTACACACGGTGTGACTGGCTTTGAAAGTCGCATGGCTCTGTACTCACTGGGAATTCGACTCTCCCACTTATTAGCTGCTACTGTGTTGAAGTTTCTCTCTCTCTCTCTCTCTCTCTCTCTGTCGTCTCTCGCATCTGATTTCTTCATCTCTAAGGCTTAGTGAGAGGATTAAATGAGATCATGTTTGAAAAGCACCTAACATTGGTAAGAAGGAGGCACGTAATTATATTTGGTGAGTGAGTGGAAAAAAAATTCCCCTTTCTCTGCCATCTGTCCTCCTGTGCCCCTGCCCACCTTTCCAGGCAATCATCTTGGTTCTAAATTCCTGCCATCCCCTCCAACTACAGAATGTGATCACCAATGGAGTCAACCCAGCTCATTAGCTCTTTGCATGCAGTTTTGTCAGAATATGAGTTGCCAAGTAATGCAAATTGTTTGCACTCCTGTCTTTTTCCAAAGTTATCCTGTTTAAAAATAAATATTTCCCCCTCACCCCCTTTTTATTATCAGGAAGCTTAAAATATACTAGAAACAATAGATGGAGGAATTAATTTATTTGATTAATGGATACCAAATTATTATAGTTAAGTTTTGGACCACAGCTCCATGGGGACATTAATAAATGGGAGTGCTTTTGCTAGAATATTCGTTAATCCTCTGGTTTAGTGCACCGATAATGGAACATGCTGTTCCAGTGACTTTTAATGAGCATACTCCACTATCTAGCAGGAAAGCAAATAAAATAATTTTACAAATGCGTACATGTTAAAAAGACTAAGGTAGTTTTTAAAACTCCTTATGCTCTCAGAACATGTCACAGAATTGTTCTTAAATGTAATTTTTTCCTATAAGTTTTTTCCTATAGATCTTTTTAAAACTTCAAATAGAAATTTGAGGAACGTTGCTCTTAAATTCTGAAACAATATGAGTCATTCCTGGCTATTGGAGTTTTAAAAGACTTTCTTGGCTTGGAGACCTTAATTAAGATGATTTGTTTTGGCAGTTACTGGGTTTTGCCTTCTTTGTGAGTAAATAATTCTAAACCAACAAAGTAATACTCTGATAATAGATATAGTACCTTGTTAATCCAGGTCATATCCACAGTTGCAAAGTGAAGTAGAAATAATGTTATTTACAAAATCATTGGAGCTTTCCACTCAAGGAAAATAGATTGCTGAGGTGCCAAGTCAAACGTTGGCTCTTGTGGGTACCCTTTCATGCCTTCCACTGCCCTCCCAGCAATCTATCTAAATCAACGCATGCATATGCAGGGCAGTTCCCCCCCCCACACCCCATTTCTTGTTTAACAACATGAAATTAAAGGCTTCTGGTTCAAGAGAGTGGACCAGTTGTACACATTTGCCTCCTGCTATTCCAGAGACCATTGCTGTATACACAATTTTTAAGAGGTGGGGGGTGGGGGGTGTAAAATTAAAACAGCAAAGAGAACAGGTGAGCAAATCACCAGTGGGACAATAATTTCTGGAACGCAAGTCAGATAAAACAGAACAGAGAAAGACAAGACCCAGGATACCAGGAAGGAGGATGCAGACACAACCTGAGAGAGTCCCCCTAGCAATGATGTTTAATGAAGATATCACACGTTAATGGCTTAGTACATTGTAAGTGCTCAATAAATGTTAGCTATTATGTTATTACTCAAGGACTTGCTTTTGCTCATCCTGGTCAATACAACTACACGTAATTTATTCTTTTGTAGAAATACATAATATTCCATAACTTATTCATCCATTTTCTTATTTAAGAAATCTTCAGATTATTTTTAGGTTTATTTGTTTTTTTGATAGAATGGTCTGCCAAAATATGGTGCAACAAATTTCTGTATACATCTGTCCTTTAATTATTGGAGCTCTTATTTCTATATGCTAGATTTTCAAAAGTGACTTTGCTTGATCAAAAGATACGTGCAAGTTTAATTTTAATTGATTCACCAACTGAATGAACTTTTTTAAGAATTATAGCATACGTGGGCACCTTGAACCGGGCTCTCTGGGGCTCTCTGCTCAGTGGGGAGTCTGTTTCTCCCTCTCCCTCTCCCTCTGTGCTCTCTCTCTCAAATAAATAAATGAAAATATTTTATATTTATTTGAGAGAGAGAGAGCACAGGCAGGGGTCGGGGGAGAGGGAGAGGCAGAAGCAGGCTCCCCAGTGAGCAGGGATCCTGACGTGGGGCTCCATCCCAGGACCCTGAGATCATGATCCAAGCCGAAGGCAGACGCTTAACTGACTGAGCCACCCAGGAGCCCCTAAATGAAATCTTGAAAAAAAAAAACAACAAAGATAATTATAGCAGATGAACTCTGGCCAGCAATGCTGAGGACTGCCTGTTTCTCTATCCACCAGCCAGAGTTGGATGTTATCAATCTTGTAAATCAATAAATTTATAAATTGTTGTCAGTTTGATGAATTAAGAAAAGGAGATGTAACTACTATTAACTTGCATTTTCCTGGCCTAGTATAGTTGAACATTTTTTTATACATCGATCAGCTATATGAAGTTCTTCATTTGTGAACTAATTATTCATATGCTTTGCCCATTTTTCTTTTGCTATTTGTTATCAGAGTGCTTTGTATTTTAAAGATATTAATTTCTTGTCTGTCCTGTATTGACTTTGATTACTATTGTTTCCTAGGCAGAAGTTTCTAATTTTTATGTTCTTGAACTCACCAGATTTTTCTTTTATGATTGCTGGGTTTCCAGTCTTGCTATAGGCTAGGTCTCCCCCATATTGAGATTATACAAATACTCTCCCATATTTCCTTCTTATTTTTACTGTTTTATGTTTTAAATTTAGTTCTTTAATCCATCTGGGATTTATTATTTTTTATGCCACTCTCATTTTTTAATTAAATTTTTTTAAAGTTTTTATTTTAATTCCAGTTAGTTAACATATATATAATATTAGTTTCAGGTGTACAATATAGTGATTCAACACTTCCATATGCCACCCTGTGCTCATCACAAGTGCACTCTTTAATCCCCATCACCTATTTTACCCATCCCCCATCCCCTCCCCTCTGGTAACCATCTGTTTGTTCTCTGTAGTTAAGAGTCTGTTTCTTGATTTCTCTCTCTCTCTCTCTCATTTCCCCCCTTTGCTTGTTTTGTTTCTTAAATGCCACATATGAGTGAAATCATATAATTTTTGTTTTTCTCTGACTTCTTTCGCTTAGCATTATACTCTCTAGTTCCAACCATGTCATTGCAAATGGCAAGATTTCATTCTTTTTTATGGCTGAATAATATTCCGATATATATATACCACCTCTTCTTCTTTATCTATTCATCTATCGATGCACACTAGGGCTGCTGCCATATCTTGGCTATTGTAAATAATGCTGCAATAACATAGGGGTGCATATATTCCTTTGGACTAGTGTTCTTATATTCTTTGGGTAAATACGCAGTAGTGCAATTGCTGGATCATAAGATAATTCTATTTTTAACTTTTTTTTTTAAGATTTTATTTATTCATTTGAGACACAGAGATACAGAGAGAGAGAGAGAGAGCATGTGGAGGGGGAGAGGCAGAGGGAGAGGGAGAAGCAGGCTCCCTGCTGAGCCAGGAGCCCGATGTGGGGCTCGATCCCAGGACCCTGGGATCATGACCTGAGCCGAAGGCAGACGCTTAACCATCTGGGCCACCCAGGCGCCCCTCTATTTTTAACTTTTTGAGGAACCGCCATACTGTTTTCCACGGTGGCTGCACCAGTTTTCATCCCCACCAACAGTGCACAAGGGTTCCTTTTTCGCCACATCCTCACCAACACCTGTTGTTTCTTGTGTTATTGATTTTAGCCACCATGACAGGAGTGAGGTGATATCTCATTGTAGTTTTGATTTGCATTTCCCTGATTTGATCAATGATGTTGAGCATCTTTTCATGTTCTGTTGGCCATCTTTGTATCTACCTTAGAGAAATGTCTGTTCATGTCTTCTGCCCATTTTCAAACCGGATTTTTGTTTTTTTGGGTGTTGATTTGTCTAAGGTATTTATACATTTTGAATATTAACCCTTTTTTGGATACATCTTTGCAAATATCTTCTCCCATTCCAAAGGCTGCCTTTCAGTTTTGTTGGTTGTTTTCTCTGCTGTGCAGAAGCTTTTTATTTTGCTTTAGTTTCTCTTGCCTCTGGAGACATATCTAGAAAAATGTTGCTACAGCTAATGTCAAAGAAGTTACTGCCTATGTTCTCTTCTAGAATTTTAGTGGTTTCCTGTCTTAGATTTAGGTCATTAATCCATTTTAAATTTATTTTTCTGTATGGTGTAAGAAAGTGGTCCTGTTTCATTCTTCTGCATGTTGCTGTCCAGTTTTCCCAATACCATTTGTTGAAGAGACTGTCCTTTTCCCATCAGATATTCTTTCCTGCTTTGTCAAAGATTACTTGACGACATACTTGTGGGTTTATTTCTGGGTTTTCTATTCTGTTCCATTGATCTTTGTGTCTATTTTTGTGCCAGTACCATACTGTTTTCATTACTACAGCTTTGTAATATAACTTTAAGTCTGGAATTGTGATGCCTCCAGCTTTGCTTTTCTTTTTCAAGATTGCTTTGGCTCTTTGGGGTCTTTTGTGGTTCTGTACAAATGTTAGTGTTCTTTTTTTTTTAAAGATTTTATTTATTTATTCATGAGAGACAGAGAGAGAGAGGCAGAGGGAGAAGCAGGCTCCCAAGGAGCAGAGAGCCCGATGCGGGACTCGATCCCAGGACTCTGGGATCATGACCTGAGCTGAAGGCAGACGCTTAACCAACTGAGCCACCCAGGCGCCCCAAACATTAGTGTTCTTTGTTCTAGTTATGTGAAAAATTCTGTTGGTTTTTTTTTTTTTTCAAGATTTAATTTATTTATTTGACAGAGAGAGACACAGCGAGAGAGGGAACACAAGCAGGGGGAGTGGGAGAGGGAGAAGCAGGCTCCCCGCAGAGCAGGGAGCCCGATGCGGGACTCGATCCCAGGACCCTGGGATCATGACCTGAGCTGAAGGCAGTCACTTAACCAACTGAGCCACCCAGGCACCCTCTGTTGGTATTTTGATAGAGATTGCAATAAATGTGTAGATTGCATTGGGTAGTATAGACATCTTAACAATATTTCTTTTTCCAATCCATGAGCATGGGATGTCTTTCCATTTCTTTGTGTCATTTTCAATTTCTTTCATCAGTGTTTTATAGTTTTCAGAGTACAGGTCTGTCACCTTTTTGTTTAGGTTTATTCCTGGTATCTCATTATTTTGGGTGCAATTGTAAATGGGGTTGTTTTCTTTTTTTTATTTAAAGATTGTTATTTATTTATTTGACAGAGAGATAGAGAGAGAGCACAAGTAGGCAGAGTGGCAGGCAGAGGGAGAGGAAGAAGCAGGCTTTCCGCTGAGCATGGAGCCAGACGTGGGGCTCGATCCCAGGACCCTGGGATCATGACCTGAGCCGAAGGCAGCCGCTTAACTGACTGAGCCACCCAGGAGCCCCTGGGGTTGTTTTCTTAATTTCTCTTTCTGCTGCTTCATTACTGGTGTAGAGAAATGCAACAGATTTCTGTACATTGATTTTTTTTTTTTTTTTTTTAAAGATTTTATTTATTTATTTGAGAGAGAGAATGAGATAGAGAGCATGAGAGGGAGGAGGGTCAGAGGGAGAAGCAGACTCGCCGCCGAGCAGGGAGCCCGATGTGGGACTCGATCCCGGGACTCCAGAATCATGACCTGAGCCGAAGGCAGTCGCTTAACCAACTGAGCCACCCAGGCGCCCTGTACATTGATTTTTGTATCCTGGGACTTAACATACACAAAAGTTACAGAACACTTTTCCTTAAAAGATAGAGATAAACAATTCTAAATAAAACATTAGCAGATTTAATCTAGCAGTGTGTTAAAAGAATGATAGCAAATAATATGGGAGTATAATTAGAAGTCCTAAGAAATTCAAACACCACAAAAATACTAAAGGAATTTGAAAAAAAATGGCTAGACATCAAAAACCACTAATATCAAAAATTAATAATAGCTTTTCTATATGCCTACAACAACCAGTTAGTATTGGAAATGAAAGAAAAATATCCTGCTCATACTATAGTTTTATTTTTTTTAACAGCACTTTTGGAAAAAAATTATCTTCAGTGTTATTTGGGAATTTGTGAAACATAATCTTGAAAATGGAGAGTAAACATGGGTGGAGCCCTGCGTGCTTTCTAATGATTAATTCACACAAGCCCATTTGGCGATAAAGCACCAAACCATTGCTGACTCATCAGATCTTCATTCCCTCAAGGAGAACAAGTGCACCAGCCGAATTCAAGATAATCCTGTAGTTTCCCTGAAAACTGCCTCTTAAACTGTGTTTCACAAGAGAATGTCTGGAATTAATTTCCTTTTGTTTGGGCTGGTCTTTACATCAAGGGCATGGCTGAAACTCACTTTCAGTCAGCTAAGCATTGTGTTGTCCATGTTAACTATTAATAAAACAAAAAACTGTCACATGTACCTTGGATACAATGTCCCCTGGAGAGAAAGCACTGGGTTGTCTCCTCTACTGGAAGTTTCCTACTTCTAAGAATACATTCATTTATGAATATAACAAATATTTACCGCATGCCAGGCATGGTACCAGGTGCTGGGGGCACCACAACCGGACAGGCCCCCTCCTTCATGGACCTGACAGACTCGTGAGCTGAGGATCGTGCTCTGAAGAAATTGTGACTGACCCATCGATTGCTTTTCTCTAGAACAGGAACATGGAGAGCAATGGGTGAATGAAGAATTGGTAATCTCGCCTTCTAACTGTACAAATAGTGCCTTTTATCATGAAAAGGCCTGATGGCAGTACGCCACAATAAAGGCTACACTAGTAGGAAAGTCCTTTGCCAGTGCAGTTCTCTATCCTGCTCCCCTCTACTGCTCCCGGCATGTGTTCTCCAAGCAGAAGGTGCAGCAGCATTTCCGCTCTGCCTTCTCGCTGGGGCTGAGGTCAGCCTTGGGCCGAGGCCAGCATGAGTCAGCTTGCCCAGCACGCGCTCTCGCCTCTGCCTTGAAGATGGCCTTGCTAAAACCTTGATGCACACATGCAGTGTGTGTATCCAAGGTCCAGAACAAAGGTGGGGCACGTCCCTGTGGAATATGGGCTTCGAGAGCCGTGTAGGATTTGGGTTGACTGGGTAGTGAGGGGAAACATTTCTTTTTTTTGTTTGTTTTTTCAAAGAAATTGGCTAGTCATAACAGGAGCCACCAAGCTGTCCATATATTTTGATCTCATTATTCCATTTTGAAGAATTTATGGCAAAGAAACAATCTAAAAGGAAAAAAAAAGCCCAAAGACAATCTCATAATTGCCTTTGGTAATCTTGACAAATTCTTAGCATCCCAAATACTGCCAATAGAGAAACTATAATATAATCTAGATGAAACATTACAGAGGTATTAAACATGGAAAGGACGCGTACTATGTTAATTCACGGAAATACCTACTTTTAGAACAGAACATAAGATGGAATTCATATGAAACATCTGTAGATATATCAAAGAAGATTAGAAGAGAATTTTGAATATTGCTAATGGCTTAGAATTTCGTTTTTTTCCCTAGAATTCTCTATTTAAAAAAACACAACCACCATTCTTTTATGCAAATAAGAATAAATGGCAACTGACATAGCAACACACACAAGCTATTCGGAGCAGGCTTAAGAGGATAGAGCAGAAGCAGTGGTCTGCATGTTAGGATTTGTCAGTCTGTCCCACCACCAACCTCTCCAGGTCCTGAACAGAAGCCCATGTTCTACAGCCCCTCCACCTCCTAACAGATCACCCTGATGTCCGCTACTCAGACCTACAGCATGCATCTCAACTCTTCTGGGTTTCTGGTTGCTGGGCTCTGTCCCTCAAAAGTCTAATTAGGTGTATTACCTGAATCCAGCGACCTCCCTGGAGGCTGCCTGCTTGTCTGCCTGCCTGCCTGCCTGCCTGGAACACCACCATGTCTGTCTCCATGCCTTTTGTGTGCTCCTCACATGAGCTTCTTCCCAGCACCTTCAGCTGAGCTGTTCCCCCAACACTTATCCAACACACTGCATGTAGCTGGGTTGTGCTCATTACTAAAGTTCATCGCTATGTATCTCAGTGGCTTTTCATTTTCAAGGATCTCGACTGAAAGATAAATATCCTTGAAAGTTGTGCGATCTTTGAAGCCAGTGTTTTGTAATATCTCGGCTGGGGTTGTTCTTTGAGTAAGGGGGTGGTGCATAGGAATAACAGTAACAACTACCTTATATTGACACCTTGTTTGTATCTAGCACTTTTTACACATCCAATCTTCACAACAACCTTGCAGGAAAGCATTGTGGCTTCCCTTGGCAAATCAGAAAGGCTAAACAACTTGCCCAAGCTCACACGGCTGATCCACGAGAAAGTCGGACTTCAAGCTCAGGCCCATCTGACTCAAAAGCCAGGGGTCTTTCAACCCCCTCACACCAAGTACCCGATGTAGTGTCAGAGAAAGCACAGGGCTGAGAGTCAGAAACCCAGGTGTGTGGCCTTGCACAAGACTTCGCTTTTCTGGACTCTGGTTTCCTCATCTGTAAAATAAGGGAGAGCTGGACCTAAAAAGCTAGGAAGGAATAGAAGGGGCTAGGAAAATGGCCAAAAGGGTCTCCAAAGGCCCTTCTTTCCCATTTTACCCCTGAGACCACCGATAGGCTGTTGTTAGATGCATGATTCCAGGCAGCTATCCAAGCACTGGAGAGAAGAGGAGAAAGGGTCAAGGGTGGTCACCACGGTTGAAATTTCCCCAGTTGTCACATGAAGAACCAAGCACAGGACTCCTTACACATTTGGAAAGAGAATCCTTTCTGACAGGGAGCTCTCGGCTGGCAATTTTAAGCCCTGTAATATAAATACTTTCCCATATGATGTGGGGAAAGTCCTGGTGGAAATGTTACTGGCACCAGCCTGGGTGCAGGATTCACAGTGAGGAGGTCCTCTTGGGACAGACTGTGAATTTGCAGAAAGGGTTTGGAAGGAAAAAGTACATGCAGATGTAGTTTTTGCACTCAGGGCTAAGTAATAGCATCATCACAGGCTCTGTCATCAAAGAAAACAGAATGCAAAGAAGAAGCATTACAACTGGAATTCACCACCACCCCACCCCCCCACCCCAGCCCCGCCCGGGGCAAATGTCAGACAATAAAGCACAGACTACTCTTTTCCCAGGAGCTACCACCAGGTGCAACCTACGTGGGCCATGGTGCACCCATATATAATATAATCACCCCTTCTGAAAATGCAAAGCTATACTTTCCTAAGTAGATACATTAAGCACATTAGATGAAATGAAAGCCAAACTCAATCAAGCTGGGAGGCATTTAAAGTTCAGCTTCCACCCATCAGGGATTAATGCTGCACAATCTTCCTCCACCTCTCACACACCCATGTCCCAGGTCTGTTTTCCCTCAGGAGCCTCTACAGCCCACGCTGGGCTTTAAGCCTCACTCTCCGCAGGAGGCTGTCAGGGCACCTGGCACCTGCAGGGGCTGCCACGTCCAGAAGAGGGCACACGGAGAAGGTGCTCAGCAAGCCTGCCTGCTGCCCCTGTTCTTCCCAAAGGGAGCTGGCCTCGGGGCCACATGTGTGCAAGTGAGACAGGTCACCAGGTGTAAATGCGAGCGTGGGCGTGGGGGTGGGGCGCACGGGGGGGGGGTCGTGAGGGGCTCTGTGTAAACCAGTTTCTCTCTGCAGCTTGGCTGTGCTCTCAGCAGTGGGTCAAAAATTCGTGTGTGGCAATCTCAGCAGCTCTTATGACATTTGCAAAACTCCCAAGTATTTTTAAACCAGACTTTCAGGAGGAGGATCTGTTAGGTTCTGAAAGCTCAAGCTGTAGCCAAAGAGGGTGTAAATTTTTTATACCTCTACTGCACTGTATCCACACTGACATTTGCTTCTCTCTATCTCAGTTAAGGTGAAACCATGGTGAGACAGAGTCCTAAACAGTCTCTTCTGAGCTGCAGGGGTGCTAAATGATGCTATTAATAGAAGAGATTGGAGGAATTCTCTTTGATACAAACTACTTTGTTAGAATTGACCTTTAAAATCCAAAGCATTGTAAATCTTTCCTATCATAATAGCTCATGTTATATGTTGTTTCTTTCCCAGTAAATCACTAGTCCACGACCTTCTAGAACTTGAGCTGAGTGGAGGTGGAGGTTGGGGGCTATGTGTCATATTTTGGTGTTGTTCTGTCGTTAAGATCCCCGGGGTGGGGGTGGGGGCGGGGGGTGATTCTGAGGTGCAGAAACCACTGTCCTGTCACTGAAGTTCACAGCCAACAGCTTTTGTGTTTTCTATTTTTGGTTTAGCTTTTCTAGGTTGTGGAGGTCAGTTAATTAGAGAAGATTCTGCCTGAGCTGGGTCAATGCAGATATTCTGAGTTGAGCCTAACTCTGGACTTAGAAAGCCTTGGGGGTGGGATCTTTTTAAAACATTCCACAAATGTTTATTAAGTGCCTACTGTGTGCCGCCCTCCCTGATAGGTGCTGGGGAGAGAGCAGCCAGCAAACCCCTGCTCTCACAGAGCTTATACTTTAGTAGGGAAGAAAAAATGATGTATTATGCCATATATTATATAATGTCCAATAATAAAATATGAAGAAATTAAAGCAGAGTGAGGAGGTAGAGAATGATGAGGGCTGTCATTTTAGATAGGAGGGGTGGCAGAGTTTTCTGAGAAGTGGTGATGTTAAGCAAAGAACAGAAGGAAGGGAGAATGTCAGGGCGGGAAGCATCTGAGGCAGAGGGAGACAGAAAGAAGCAAGTGCAAGGGCCCAAGGGCAGTAGTCAGCCCACCAGTGAATCAGGAAGACACCCGTTCTCCTGGGCAAACAGTCCCTGGGCGCTGAGCATGGCCAGCAGATTATGGGCTACCTATCAGACCTCCCTGCCCCCTGAGCCAGACCGTTGTGCGGAGACAGCGGTGCACAACCATACAGAGCCTCTCAGAGGTTCATGCTTGGGACATAGAGGAACAGCAGGAAGAGGCTGGTGCAGTTGGAGAGGAGAGAGGAGAGAATCAGGGAGAATGGTAACTAGCAACTTCAGCCTTAAAAGATTAGCGATTTAGAATAAAAACTCCTTTGTTATGTGAACTAACCACCAACTACATGGGATAGGGTTTAAGAGCAACCCCTCCATGGTCTCCTCTGCATCCTCCGTTGCGGTGATGATTTTCTGCCATCAACCATGAGGCTGATACAGAATTTAAGAACCACACCAGACCTAAAGAAAATACCATTCCAGTTTGGAAATTTAAGGCTGGCTCTTTCCATGCCCATCTCAGAGAGAAAGTCTCTCCGCCCACCCCTCTTTTTATTTCTTCCTTTATAGCATTTGTATCATACTCGTCTTCATTGAGGCAAGACATTGTGCACAACAAAGTCAAAAGAGCCTTGGCATTAGTGTAAAATCACCAATATTCTTTTTTTATTGTTATGTTAATCCCCATACAGTACATCTTTAGTTTTAGATGTAGTGTTCCATGATTCATTGTGCATAACACCCAGTGCTCCATGCAGAATGTGCCCTCCTCAATACCCACCACCAGGCTAACCCATCCTCCCACCCCCCTCCCCTCTAGAACCCTCAGTTTGTTTTTCACAGTCCATCGTCTCTCATGGTTCGTCTCCCCCTCCGAAAATCACCAATATTCTTTAAAGATTTTATTTATTTATTTGTCAGAGAGAGAGAGGGAACACAAGCAGGGGGAGTGGCAGAGGGAGAACAGGCTTCCCGCTGACAGGGAGCCTGATGCAGGGCTCGATCCCGGGACCCTGGGATCATGACCTGAGCCAAAGGCAGATGCTTATTGACTGAGCCACCCAGGCACCCCAAAAATCACTAATATTCTTTAAATTACATAAAAAATGAACAAGTAAAATAGACTTTCTTCACCCCTTCTTCCATCTCTAACTCCCTTATGGGAGACTTTCATTTTCTACTTTATTTCTAAATTGTTTATAAAATGTTTTACAAACCCACTGCTTTGACAAGCCCATAACCAATTATTCGATATTATTTTAATTTTTCTTAACCACTAAAGAAAAAAAAAAGTGTTGTGTTGACATCTGCTAGATCCAGATTAGCTTGTCTCCCCTAAGTGGTTATTGTGAAGGATTTTGAGGACAGTAGATAAAATGTATGTACATTGATTGCTGAAGGGCCTGTTAGAAATATTAATTTGAGAATTTCCAATGCAGTCTGGAGCTGGGAATATGAGATAGAATTGTAGCCCGCAGAGCCATTCCATCCCCACTCCACTTCCCTCCCAACACAGACCCAATTAAATAAGGTTATTAGAATCAGGAAGCCTCCAAAATACAGGAGTGGCCATTCATGCGGTTTAAAATGGAAAACAAAGTAAGTTCCTTTCTCCAGCATTCAAATCTATTTGTTAATTAAAAGTAAAAGAGCATGGACATTGTTATAATGAAGGAGAAATCAGGAAAGTGAGATGCAAGCCAAGGGACAGGCAACAAATAACACAGGATTAACAGTTCTCTTTGAGATGAACAAGTCTGGTTGACTCATGACTTTTAGTTTTACATGGTTTGCTTGCCAGATGGTGCTTAACCCTCCCTCCAGCCCTGACCTCCAAGGGGTGGGGATCAAGGCTGGGGTGCAGGTGTCTGTCTAGCACATTACTCGGAGGTAAAAACACTGAAAGCTTAATGGTGTTTGAAACAGCTTTGAAATATTCCTTGTTTCCAAATGGCTACATTAAATAAGCAAGCACAAAATGGTTGCATTAATACATGGTGGACACATTTCCCGTACAATGGAAAGCAGGGATGATTCTGACTTCCCTTTGCTGTGCTCCAACTTGCCTCTCTGCTCTTCCGTGCCCTGTGCATTAGTACCAGCTTTGTACGTAGGTGATGTTTATTACTGCTGGTTAAATATATATTCAAAAGTGTCTCCAGGGCACCTGGGTGGCTCAGTTGGTTAAGCAACTGCCTTCGGCTCAGGTCATGATCCTGGAGTCCCGGGATCGAGTCCCGCATCGGGCTCCCTGCTCAGCGAGGAGCTGCTTCTCCCTCTGACCCTCCCCCCTCTCATGTACTCTCTCTTATTCTCGCTCTCTCAAATAAATAAATAAATCTTTAAAAAAAAAAAAGTGTCTCCAGAATGCTCACTGTAGATTTATTCATTAATCCCTATCCAGTATGGGGAAGTCTCTACGGTGAGTTAAGTGCGTGTGAAAATTAGGTATACAGAGTTGAGACTCTTGGGAGGAGGGCGGGAGGTTGGAGGAGTAGGGCGGGGATCAAGAATAAAACAAAACTAACGCATTTTGACCATGGAACTCTCAGAACACAAGGCTCAAAGGAAACATGCCAGTGGCTGACCATGAGAGTAACTATGCTCCTAGAAATAAATGCTCCTTGTTCACTTTGTAGAAATGAATTAAGTGTACTGAAAAGATCCTATTGATAACTCCATATTATATACCATATTCTTACAATAAAGCAAACTAAAGAAAATTTTATAAAGAAAATCATAAGAGAAAATGTACAGTTCTCAACTGTATTTATCCAAAAAAATCCACATGTAAGTGACCCATACAGTTTATTTTTTTTTTTAAGATTTTCTTTATTTATATGACAGAGAGACACAGCGAGAGAGGGAACACAAGCAGAGGGAATGGGAGAGGGAGAAACAGGCTTCCTGCTGAGCAGGGAGCCCAATGTGGGGCTCGATCCCAGGATCCTGGGATCATGACCTGAGCCGAAGGCAGATGCTTAACGACTGAGCCACCCAGGCGCCCTGACCCATACAGTTTAAACCTGTGTTGTTCAAATTCTTGAGGTTTTCACATGAATGGGATACAAGAATGAACTAAGATCACTGAAATACTCTCTCTCTCTCTCACACACACACACACACACACATATATATGATATGATATCCTTCAATTAGTTTAGTGATTGGTACCTGGAAAATTATGCTGCTAAATATTTTCAACAAACAGATATTATACCTCAAAGAAAAGAAAAATTGTTACATTAAAAAACTAAATGTACAGGCACATGAAAAGATGCTCAACATCACTCATCCTCAGGGAAATGCAAATCAAAACCCCAATGAGATACCACCTCACACCTGTTATCAAAAAGACAAGAAATAACAAATGTTGTTGAGGATGTGGAGAAAAAGGAACACTTATACACTGTTGGTGGGAATGTAAACTAGTGTGACCACTATGGAAAACAGTATAGAGGTTCCTCAAAAAATGAAAAATAGAAATGCCATATGTTTCAGCAATTCCACTTTTGCATATTTATCTGAAGAAAATGAAAACACTAACTTGAAAAGATGCCTGCATTCCCATGTTCATTGCAGCATTATTTACAATAGCCAAGACATGGAAACAACCTAAGTGTCCATTGACGGATGAATGGATAAATAAAATGCAGTAGATATATGCGATGGAATACTACTCAGCCATAATAAAGAATGAAATCTTGCCCTTTACAACAAGATGGATGGAACTTAAGGGCATTATGCTGAGTGAAATAAGACAGAGCTTAATGGTGTTTGAAACATCCCATTTATATGTGGAATTTAAAACAAAACAAAACAAAACAAAAACCAAGCTCACAGATACAGAGAGCAAACTGGTGGTTGACAGTGGCAGAAGGTGGAGGGATGGGCAAAATGGGTGAAGAGGGTCAAAGGTACAAACTTCCAGTTATAAAATAAATAAGTCATGGGGATGTAGTATATAGTTTGGTAACCATAGTTAATAATACTGTATTGCATATTTGAAAGTTTCTAAGAGAGTCAAACTTAAAAGTCCTCATCACAAGAAAAAACAATTTTTTATAACTATGTATGGTGAAGAATATTAAGTAGACTTAATTCCCAATATATACAAATATCGAATCATTATATTGCACACCTGAAACTAATATGTTATATGTCAATTACACCTCCATAAAAAAAATTTTTTTAAAGATTTTATTTATTTATTTGACAGAAAGCGACACAGCAAGAGAGGGAACACAGGCAGGGGGGAGTGGGAGAGGGAGAAGGCTTCCCACAGAGCAGGGAGCCCGATGTGGGGCTCGATCCCAGGACCCTGGGATCATGACCTGAGCTGAAGGCAGACGCCTAACGACTGAGCCACCCAGGCACCCCTACCTCCATAAAAATTTTATTTAAATTTTTAAAAGTAAAAAAAAAACACCCCGAAATGGAACTATGGCAAGTGAGCTTGAGGCCCAAACAGAGCCCAGTAATTGAGATGCCCTTCCCTTGAATGTTATAGCAAAACATTTTCCTTTCCATATGAATGTGCTGCCATAATCAATAATATTGTGCTAAATGCAAGGATCATCTATGAAATCATGGAATTGGCTATTTTCCTCTTTGCAGAGATCGAGGGTATGGCAAGCCCCCTGGTAACAACAGATGTTATTCGTTTGCAGAAAAATGCTCTTTATGTGAAATGTACCTTCCAGGCATGCCTAATCAATATCCAGCTGTCACATATGCATGCACGCATGACTTATTTGGCACATTCTTTTCAGGGACTTTCTAACCAGATCCAATTGGTTACCACACCCAATAATACTTACAGTTGAGTTTTGGGCCAAGATGCAAAGGTGGTTTATTCTCATCAGTTGTGCTCATTTAATTATTTACAAAGTTTTCCAACAACAATTTAAAAAACTGAAAATGGAAGGGGAGGCTATGTGAGGTAGTAAGTCCCTTTATTGAAGATGTTCAAAGCTGGCTATCCAGTAGCCTCTCAGGAAAAGGCACCCTACAAAGGAAAGAGTGGGAGGGGTTGGAATTAATAAAGTTTGACTCTGGCTTTGCCACCCAACAGCTTAACATCTCTGAGCCTCTGTGTTCTTATCTGAAAATAAGGATAGTATGGATTTACCTTGCAAAGAATATTCTGAGAATTAGAGCTAATGATGTAAAGTGCCTAACCCAGTACCTGAATACAGTATATGTATTCAGACTATCATAAAGGGGAGAACAGTTGGACTAGATGACTCACAGGATTATGTGACATCCCTATTCTAAGATTCTAGGATTCTAAGTTCCAACCTTTTGGGGTTTTTTAATTTTTTAAAAGATTTTATTTATTTATTTGAGAGAGAGGGAGCACGCGAGAAAGCACTAGTTGGGGGGGAGAGCACGAGTTGGGGGAGAGTGAGACTCCCCACTAAGCAGGGAGCCTGATGCACAGCTCCATCCCAGGGCCCTCGGATCATGACCTGAACTGAAGGCAGATGCTTAACCAATTGAGCCACCCAGGCACCTCAGTTCTAACCTTTTAAAGCCTTTTAGTACTGAAAAGAATTTCTCCAACCACAAATACATGGTGAGTGCTTAGCATGTGCAAAGCACTGCGTTTCAAAGAAAACTGTTCATAAATAATGAGGAGCAGGAACTCAATAATCTTACACACTTGTATAACTCTCAAGTTAAATTCATGAATGCTACCTAAAAGGCCCTATCAAAAGCAAGCCAACAGCCTATGACAATCCCTCACCCAAAGGGTAACTCTGAATTGGGATGAATAAAACATGTAAATGTTATGCCTTTATGGAAAGACAATATAGGTTCTAGCTAGGAAACAGGAAGGGCAGAATTGGGAGAAATAACCCCAGAATGGAGACTGCCTAGAATGGCAGAATGCTCCCCTGAGCTAGAATGCTCAGGGAAGCTGAAGACTTGGGCAGGTCTGGTCACAGCTTAGGGACTGTTGGGTGACAGATGGGGACCTCCAAACACTCTTTCCAGTGACCTCAGAGGCAGGAAAGGGGAGTCCATCCTAGACCTGGGAGAGGGGATGGAAGCAAGTTGGACAAACAGGAGGCACAGACTATACAGCCCAAGTCCATAGCATGGATGGCATACCCTTATCAGCCAAAGTGTCTTGACCCTCCCCCATGCCCCAACATGTTATTTATGAATTACTTCCATGTAGTACATATTAAGTGTATCACAAAATCTTCACAGAGTAGAGACACTGGAACAGATTTTGAAACAGAAGGTGTAATATTTTATTCTTCACCTTGATCAGTCTTCTTGTGTACCCCACTTTGGAGACCAGTAGTACAGAACAGGTGAACTTGTAGGAGAGAGGGGAGTATGGAATTGTCACTCCCTGCATAGAACCTCAAAAGGGAAAAGCACCATCTACAAGTCTCCCCCTGCTTTTCCTCAAAAGAGAACCCTGTCACCATGTCAGTGAATAGGCAGGAATAGTGCCAGATAAGAACTCAGTGTCCCCACCACTCTCTCTCTAGCTTCCAGCCTTCTGCCTGGCCTTCAGATTGCACTTGTCTTCCAAGGTTCCCATAGTTACACCTGATGCTACTGCCAGAAGGTTTTCCATCATCAGGAAGCGCAGACTCTACAATCTGGTAGTGATCATATCTGACCTGGAAGAGTTTGGATGATAACACTAGGACTGTTTTCAATTTTGGGGAAGGGAAGCACTTTGTCTAGACTTTGTCTAGCACTTTGTCTATTACAAGGAGAGGGAATGAACCTTACAGAGTTCTCTTTATACAGAGTCCTGGGTGCAATTAAGCACTGGGTCCATGGTGGGTTTTGTTTTGTTGGTTAATTGGTTTTGGCTAAAAATTAGACTAAGAAAAAATTATTTCCTGCAAAAACAGGTGTATTATTAACAAATGTCATAGCATTTTTTTTTCCTGTGGACTCTACAAATAGCTACTAGAGAACATCAAATTTGCTGCAAAATTTTTATATATGCATCATCTTATGATTATAGAGAGAAACACAAATAAACCTCTAAGTCAGTCTGTAAAAACATCACCAAAGCAAGCCATATGGGGAAAAAACATTTGTCCAGTTTGCTACAGGTCCACAGTATGATTGCATTCTGCAGTCGGGACCCCTCAGTCCCAAATGTACAGAACTACGAAACTACAGAACTCCATAGAATTCCAAAAACATTGGTGGTCTTGGTTTGACAGGCTTTCAACGGGGAGAACTAGCTGGTTTCTGCCTCCAAACGCTGGCACCGCATTCCAATGTACTACTTGGTGATTCTTCTTGTCAAGAACTTGGTAGTCAGTCCTGGTTACCTTAGAGATGCCTTATCTCCCAGTGAGCCTTCAGGGAATGGCGGCCAGGCTGCTGCTTCTATCGCTTTAGCCAAGCCCATGGGGTGCGGGTGTGGTTCTGACAAGAGGCAGTTAGCTTACTAGAGTTAAACCACAAAACCTAGCCTGTGTAGGGTTTGGGGAACACATTTTTTTTATCCCCCCAAAAAACTTAAGAAAAGTTAATTCTATAGATTGGTAGTAATTATGGAAAAGTCATAATGCTGGGTTTGGTTTTTGTTTTTTTTAATAAGCTAGATCAGTTTTGCTGTCCTTAGATCCTATTTACTTGGCTTTGTCAAGGTACAGCAAAGACGGCTGTTGGGTCGGCATCCAAGAGCTTTCACGACACCAGTCCATGGCTTCAGTTGATCTTGTGCCTCATGTGCAGTGGGAGATGGAAGAGAAAAGAGAAAAGCAGAAATCACAGACTTTCTGAAAGTTAGGTTTCAGATTTTTTGACTTTGTAAAACACTGTTTCAAAGAACATTGTATTTTATTATAGAGTCTCACCACTTTCAGTCACAGAGAAATATTTTATCTAACTAGAGTTTTTACACATTCATTTACAGTCAATTCCATTATTTCACTCCATGTTAACTATTATATTTTCCCTAATTAAGAGAGCTGATTATGCAACTACAAGATTGGTAAATATGGAAGTTATTATTGGATCACCATTTTCTACAGGCTACAGCTTAGATTGTGGAGTACAAAGAGAACATGAATTTTTTTTCCTACTCTGCCCTAGATTCAAGATATCCATTCCCAAGATTGATTTATAAATGTCTAAATCTTAATCCCTTTTACAAATTAGCATGGGCCTTTAGCCCAGATGTTAAAGGAAATTTGCTTTAAATTGCTTTAAAACAGTAAGACGATCGTGGGAAAACAGAAAATACTAAAACAAAGCACTAGTTGAGTAACTATAGCAAAATCTCATCTATTTAAAATTCATTCATCAGGAATTGGTGATAGCTGAGAAAGCCACAAGACCAAAGTGTACCTTTGGCCTAATTGTGTAAGAGTTTGCTAAGTCAGTTACTAGTGGAAAACAGAGAGAAGGCTGAAACCTCTATTGAGAACGTTTCTAATACCCTTAAGTAATTTTAGACATTTTTTTTTAAAGATTTTATTTATTTGACAGAGAGAGACACAGCAAGAGAGCGGGGTAGTGGGAGAGGGAGAAGCAGGCTTCCCACTGAGCAGGGAGCCCAATGCCAGGCTCCATCCCAGGACCCTGGGATCACGACCTGAGCCAAAGGCAGACGCCCAACGACTGAGCCACCCAGGCGCCCCAATTTTAGACATAAAACATTGAATTATTTCTCAGTTATAAATAATCCTTATCAATAATTTAAGTCCTTGAGCCACTACTAACTAAATCTTCCTTGACCTATTTGTGGGATTTGCTGTAGTGATGAAGGTAGCCTTTCATTTATAAAATGAAAATGAAAGCGTTTCCCTAAATCAGATGCCCTTCCCTACTAGCTTCATTTGCGCAAAGCAGATCAGATGTTCTGGTTTAAGTACATGAGATCTAGAAGCAGCTTGCCGGGGTTCAAATCTCCCTTCTACCAATTGGGCATGTTATTTACGGTCGTGGTGGCTCCATTTCCCAGTCTGTAAAATGGAAAAAATAATAATACCTAAAAGATTTTAAAACTGTAAAGCACTTAGAATAGCTCCTGGTCCCTTTAAAATTAGCTCTTGTTGCCATTAACACTGTACTGCAGGTCAGTGAGGCAAGTTAGACTCAGTCACACCCCCAGGGCATCGCTAAGAGAAACTGTGAAATGGTACATTTTAGAGCAAGACAGGTTTTTAAGCTCCTCCTCGCACAAAGCTCAAGGGCAGATTTGCTTTCACACCGCAGTGCATCACAACCATTTTTCGATTCTTAAGCCTTCCTTTCTTCTGGCCTCCATCCACCCACCCTAGCCTGCCAGGTACTTCTGGTTAATTATGCATAAGCCTTTTCCAAGCCACCACCTCCCAGTCTCTACGACTTCGTTCTCCTTTTATTTCCTGCTAGACCGCACCTCCTCCCTGAAGTCTTCCCTCATCAACGCACTCCACTATCTATGATCAGCCCTTGACTCGGGCACAGCTCTGGTTGGGAACCCTTCTCCATAAATTCTTGAGATGGTTAGAGGCTTTTTGAATCGCCCGGTCTTCATCCGAAATTTTTCATTAAAACGTGGAGTTTCAACAGTCCCGCCCTGAGTTGTTGGACTTTCGCTCCAAACCAGACTCCTAGCTAAAGACACAGGAACACGAAGATGGGTGGGCTACAAGCCTCGAAGGCTGGAGAGCGCGACCGGAGTCCCGTTTAGGAACGGTTCGTTTGGACAAGACCGGGACGAAGGACAGCAGAGGTTAGTGACGCACCTGATTAAGTCCGCTAGAGGAAAGGAGATAAACGAAGGCTTTAATCGTGCAGGCTAAGAGTCGCGTGCGCGCACGCGCGCAGGCGCGCGCACACACACAACACATGCACGGGAAGCGAGGAGCCTTCTCAGGTATCTGACAATGACACGACTCTGACCCGGACAGGGTCTCAAAGGCCCCCGATTTCCGGAGAACCCCTGCCCCCGCCACCTCCGAAGATTACCGTTAGCGCATCTGTCCGCCAAAGCCCAGGCTCCGGCGCGCCAGGCACCCTCCCCCCCAAGCCCCGCGGCCACAGCTCCCCGCCCCCCGCGAACGCGGCTGCCCTGTGTCCTCTGGAACGCCTGAGTGACTGTCGGGTTTCGAACCCGGGCGTCGACCCTGGCCCTCGGCGCGCGCAGCCGAGTCGCTGGCGCAGCCTTTGGCCCCCACATCAATCATTTACGGGCCAGCTAGGGCTACTGCGGCCCGAGGAGGGGGGATGGTACGAAACTCGAGACCGGGGACAACTCTATCCCCCAAGGCGGCCGCGAAACACTAGCGGGGGAGGCCCCCCGCCCTCCCTCGGTGCGCCCGTCCCTCCCTCCTTCCAGCGCCTAGGCTCCCACATCCCCGCCTCCCGCTCCGGGGGCGGCGGCGGCGGCGGCTGCGCCCGCACCGCGCGATGCCCAGTCACCGCAGCAGCGCCGCTGCCGCCACCGCAGTCCGCCGCCGCCGCTGTCGCCGCCGCAGCGCGGGCGGCCGCGAGCCCGTAGCAGGGAGCCTGGCGCAGGGGCCGCCGAGCCCGCGCGCTCCTACCAGTCGCTGCGCTGCTCATAACCTGATTGTTATTTTTATTTATTTATTTTTTTCAGGAACGGTTGCTCCGAATCAGGTCTTCTCTTGAATCTGCAGCGACGCCCCCGGCGCGTGCACAAAGGCTCCGACGGCGGCCGGCGGGGACTGCCTAGCGCGCGGGAGCCGGCGCCAGAGGTCGCCTGTGCGCGCCCTAGCCAAGCCCCAGGCACCATGCCGCGGCGCCTGCAGCCGCGGGGCGCGGGCACAAAGGGCCCGCCGGCCACGACCGCTGCGGCTTCGGAGGCCGCCTCAAGTTCCCACCTCTCCGCCTCCGGGGACCCTCCAGCATCGGCCAAGCCGCTGCTGCGCTGGGACGAGGTGCCCGACGACTTCGTGGAGTGCTTCATCCTGTCGGGCTACCGGCGGCTGCCATGTACGGCGCAGGAGTGCCTAGCCTCGGTGCTGAAGCCTACCAACGAGACGCTCAATTTCTGGACGCACTTCATCCCGCTGCTGCTATTCCTGAGCAAGTTCTGCCGCCTGTTCTTCCTGAGCGGCCAGGACGTGCCCTTCCATCACCCGTGGCTGTTGCCGCTGTGGTGCTACGCGTCGGGCGTGCTGCTGACCTTCGCCATGAGCTGCACGGCGCACGTGTTCAGCTGCCTGTCGCTGCGCCTGCGCGCTGTCTTTTTCTACCTGGACTACGCGTCCATCAGCTACTACGGCTTCGGCAGCACAGTGGCCTATTACTACTACCTGCTGCCGGGCCTGAGCTTGTTGGACGCCAGAGTGATGACACCGTATGTGCAGCAGCGCCTGGGCTGGCACGTGGACTGCACGCGCCTCATCGCCGCCTACCGCGCGCTCGTGCTGCCGGTGGCCTTCGTGCTGGCCGTGGCCTGCACGGTGGCCTGCTGCAAGAGCCGCACAGACTGGTGCTCTTACCCATTCGCGCTTCGCACTTTTGTGTTCGTCATGCCCCTCAGCATGGCCTGCCCCATCATGCTCGAGAGCTGGCTCTTTGACCTGCGCGGCGAGAACCCCACGCTCTTTGTGCACTTCTATCGTCGCTACTTTTGGCTGGTGGTGGCCGCCTTCTTCAATGTGAGCAAGATCCCCGAGCGCATCCATCCAGGTCTCTTCGACATTATTGGCCACAGCCACCAGCTCTTCCACATATTCACTTTTCTTAGCATCTATGACCAGGTGTACTACGTGGAGGAGGGCCTGCGCCAATTCCTCAAGGCGCCGCCTGCGGCGCCCACCTTCTCTGGCACGGTGGGCTACATGCTGCTGCTGGTGATCTGTCTGGGGCTGGTCATCAAGAAGTTCCTAAACAAAACCGAATTCTGCAGTAAAAAGTGAACCTCCGCCTTGGAGGAGGCTGCTGGTTCGCCCACCTATTTGTTTGGAGTTTCTGTTGTTGCTATTGTTGGTTTGTTTTCAAGTTTTGTTGTGTTTCCTTCTTTGCTCAAGGAAGGTGCTGCAAAACCACAGGGAAAAAGTCGAATGCGACAAGGGGGTCTCAGTGCACTTGGGGGCTTTGGAAGAGGGAGATATGGTTCAAGCAAGAGGGAGAGTGCCACTGGTTCTTGCCCCTGGAAAAAAATTCGGGTGGTGTCTCTGACATCCAGGAGTTTTTCCAAGGGAGTGAGTAAAATCCCAAATAAAACCCCGAACAGTTTGGTTTTCCAGTCGTCTTCTGCGCCAGTGGTAATGAGGAGTAGTCCTGGTGAGGTCAGGTATGCAGTAAAGAGGGTAAGTAGAGAAAATCCCCGAGTACTTCCATTTCGGTCTGAGGAATGCTTGGATTTGTAAAAAGAATGGAGCTTTGTGGGAAATGGGCACAAAGACACAAACCCAGGGCTTAACCTGCTAGAAAATGCATGGAATGTGAACACAAATTAATTATTTCAAAATATTTCTTGGATGTTATTTAAATAGTAATATATACAATGATTTTTCACAATTTATCAAAGCCTGTGATATGCACTGAATTTTCTTTGTTACATAGTTTTGAATTTTGCAGCCCTTCTGCATTGCATACACTTGAACTGGACATCAGGGCAAGCTGCTTGAGAATTCTCAACTACTTTTTTAAACAGTGTTTTCTGAAGGCTTATGTGTGTTATGATACAACTGTGAATTATTCTACCTTAGGGACTCTGGTTAAACTATTGTTGAGGAGCTCAGTGGTTTATATACATCCCAGGTTCCAATTTACTTTATTCCACAAAACCCATCCGATTTTTTATTTTGTTTTTAATTTTATTCTTTCTTTCTCTACTTATTTAAATTGCCACTGGAATAAATGTGCCTTTTGAAGCAATGCCCAAATGACTGGTCCTCAGACATAGTCTCATGCATGGAGAGAGCAGTAAGAATAAGCTTTTCTTCTTTACTGTAAATCAGGGTCTAACATTCCACCCAGGAGGGAAGGAAGATGGTGTTGGTTTTAAAATTTTGGTAGGACTGAAAGTAGCTTACCAGGAGAAAGGGAGCCAACCCACTAATGTGGCTGTGGTTCTTAATGCATCCATCAGGGAAGGTGAGAGGACACTATTCTAGACCAATGCCATTTATCCTTGCTTAAAATTAAAAACAAAGTATTCAAGAATAACTGAGGCGGTTATATTAGGAAAGTCAGGAGCATATGACTTGAGTTGTTACTGAAGATATTGAGTTAAATAACATTACTTTTGCATAGTTAAACACTGGTCTCATTTGGATGCATACTATGGAAATGAATGGCAGTCACCCTAAATCACGGAAAAATTAGTGAACATCTTCCTGAGATCCTTTCTGACAACCACATTGGCCCATGTTATTTAAGACATTTCTCATAAGTGATAACCTGTACTTGAGATAACAACTCTAGATTAACACAAACCACTGAGGTGGCTTATTTAATTTAACTTACCACACTTCCTGACAAGTCCTTTTGGTTAAGAGCCAAATAAGTCATTGAGTGGGGAGTCTTGACTTCATAGTATAATTTAGATCAAGCACATAAGGTAGATGAACACTTACCTCAGCACTGGTAGGCTGGAACTCCTAAAAAGATTGCTGTTTTTGTTTATGCTTTTAATCTCTACTGTATTTGTAAACAGAGAGGCTTCGCACAATTTCCTGGAGGAATCAGTATCTTTGTGCGTTAATTTGCACACAGAAGTTAACTTTTTATATGTCTATATTTAATTTGAAACCTCTTAATGGGATCATAAATACACTTTGCACATTTGCTGATGGGTGTCAGTATCTAATCTTTTGCAAAGTGCAAGGAGATTCCCATTAGATGATAGAGGCTGAGAATTTGTGCCTAGCACGGATGTTATTCCTCAGCTGTAACTTAACTCAGTGCATGTATTCAAAAACAATTGTGGAAATCAGGATATTTCCATGTGCAAACTTACTTGCATGTCATTGTTGTCTCTTCTAGAGCCCTAAAGAATGTTGGTTTGGAAGCTAGAGAAGTAGGTTGAGGAGTGTTTGGTAGCTTCCTTGTAAGATGGGACCTCCCCTTTCAGAAGGAACTTTCAAGGGACAGAATTCTAAAAAGGGTCCATGAGTTTGAGAACAAGAAATAAACCCTGTATTTGTCATTTTAAATTTTTGTTGGAGATCTTCTGGGTCTACAAACAGAATTCTCTTCTCACCCTGTGTCTTTGTCCTTAAGCAGAGGCCACTTAAGGATAAAATTATACCCATATCATTTTCAAGTGATTACGATGCATGAGCCCAGGAAGGTGACACACTTTTCCCCTCAAAGTTTTCAGACCCACTATGCCCCAGAGAGAATGAGGACTCACTTTCCTTCCCTTTTTTGTTTCCTTCCTATACTTTCCTTTCTCCCATTCCATCTTAGTGTTTATATACCACATATAACATTGACAAAAGGACATTTTAGTTGAAAACAGTGGTTTGGCTTCACTTTCTATTTGCAAGTAGATGTGCTCATATATGCTATGTAGGACCAGGGATGATTTGTGAAACTATGTATGTTATTTGCTAAATTATATCAGATTTCTGTCCAGATAAATGGTGATATTTTAGATTCAGCATGTATTTACTGAGTCTCCATTTGCATGGAACTAGCCAAGTATATTATTACCTGAATATTTCAGGGGTAATACGGCAACCAGAATGAAATACCTTTAAAAATATTTTTCACATTCTCCACTTTGCCACATCCATTAGGATTCAGTTTTACTTTATTGTGTTCACCTGCTTGAAATGTAGGACAAATGATAAATAAGAATGTACTCCATTATCTCTGTAAAACCTATTTTGGCAGTGGAATTTTGAAGCATATTATGTAATGCATTTTATTTTTACTTGTTAGTCATGATCTAGATGACATCTCAAGAAGCAGCGTCAGAGAGTCCTGCTTGGGAAATGAAGGTGTTTGACTTTGGATCCTGTCACCCTGGGGGTTGCTCTGTGGGGTTGACTCAGCTGAGTTAGTTGGTTAAAGGGGGTTCCTTTCTTCCCTGTGCTTGGCAGCTACACCCTCAGGTGAAAGGGATGACCTTCCCAGACAGAAGTGAGTTTTTTGATCATGTCATGACTGGCTTGTAAAAATAAGCCTGATCTTTTCCGCTGGCCATACACTTTCTATAAATAGCCCAGGAAGAAAGTATGGGGCTTCAGAGCTAACCAGAGTGGCCTTCACATGTTTCCATTCATAAATCCTGCCCGTAAGTGCTTGCAGTTAAAAACCATTTAGCCTAATTCATTATGCCACTCCAGGGTAATCATTTCTAAGAATGCAAAATTGGGGGGATGGAGGTGATTTTTATAATTTTTTTCGGATTTGGTGCTGCTGAATCTGAGGGCTCACAGCAATAATAAACAGGGATTGTTACCTGCAAATCTCTTCACAACTCTACGTGGTTAATCTGCACAAAGCAAGAGTAAGAGACAGGTACAATAGGAACTATCTCCATTTCTAGGTTATACCAAGGTGACAGAATCAAGTTTTCAAACTGGCATTAGAAGTAGGGATGGTTGTGTGCTCACTTGTGAGTGTTCGCTAGTTTGCACGGCTCTGATGCCTAGTCAAGCACACAGACACCAACTGGAGATGTGTGTGTCCATAATTATATATCTATGACTAATAATATCTAATATCTATTTTATATAGAGAGCTATATAATTTATCATTGTAAAACAGCGAAGTGAGATGTAGTTATCCTTGAATTTACATTATAGAATCTTAAAAAAAGTGTACTTAGTTTTTATCATCTTGGATTGTTCTTCATCTGTTGAAGTCTTCCACTGCTGACTTCACTCTGTCAGTATCCTTTGAGTTGATTTCCACATTTGTCCATGTCATCCTTTTAGTGATCATTGAGCACCTACTGTATATAAGACATCAGGCAAGGATCCATCCATATTATTACAGCTGTTACCCCTTTGTCTGCTGGTGGAACAGAGATGGGAACACCAGAAAGCCCTCTGGCCAGGAACCAAATTCTGACCTTGGCCATAGCAGAATGTCTTAAGCCACTGAATTTGGTTCTCTTCTCCTTTCGGTTAGCATAGGAGCAATGCATGGAATCTTATTTCAGTTAACATGCTAACTTATCCAGAATCAATTTCTTCTTTCCTTCCTTCCTTCCTTCCTTCCTTCCTTCCTTCCTTCCTTCCTTCCTTCCTTCCTTCCCTCCTTCCTTCCTTCCTTCCCTCCTTCCTTCCTTCCCTCCTTCCTTCCTTCCTTTCTCTCTCTTTCTCCTTTCCTGCCTCCTTCCTCCCTCCCTCCCTCCTTCCCTCCCTTCTTTCCTTCCTTCCTTCCTTCTTCTGTCTGCTCCTAGGCCTATGTGAATTTTGTAACTAAAAAATTTAATGTAGGATGCAGGTGAAGGGATAGCAGGCATATGTACATGGAGAGAGTTGAAAATTTTTATCATCACTACTAATTAATAGAAACGCTACTAACAACCACTTTTTGGGAGGTTAATAGTATTTATGTCATTATAAAGCAAGTTTCATCCAAAGTGCCTAGACTGTGATGTCATTAAATGTCTGAATTTCATAGATAGCATACTTAATGTTTTTAAAAATAGGAGCTTCAATCTGCAAAGGTGAACTCATGTTCTTTAGCCTTTTTCTTCTTTTAAGGTCTTTGTGTTGTAATCTATAAAACATGTCTTAGAAAAAATTACTCTGGAGGAAATTATAAAAAAAAAATTATCAGATGTGAAAAAGACAGGAAGAAGGCATGAGCAGGGGAGAACAAGGAGGATTAGATTCAAACAGTTAGAATGGGACAGCACGTTCAACTGTGGACAGTTTCTCCTGAGTTTTAAATTCTGTCCCTAGAAAAGCATGTGAACTCCCATGGTGTTAGCACTCAAATGGACAGGCAAGGAATTCTCTTTGGCAGCCTAACCACATCCTGTAGTTTTTGACCTGAGCACCAGTGCCAAGGTATATTTTGAGTAGTACTCTTACCCTTGGCTTAATGTCCTTAATTTGTTTCCATAAAATTAGGACATAAGGCAAAAAGGCATTAGGGGATAACACCAGCCAATTGTAAATCACCTTTCGAATCATTTCTTTGAAGGATTATCAATATCCTCTGACATAAATTGCTGAAAAGCGAACAAGCCTAGACAGACTGAAAAAAGAAAGCATTCATTGGTTAAGCTGAGTGAGCACCATTGTATTCCAATGTGATAGGCCACACACCTTCCTGTTGAAGGTTTTATTCCTTCTTCATTACTATGAGTTATTGTGAAATGGATATCAATTCTTAATTACTCTTCCAAAAATCTAATACAAATTTTTGCTGTTGTTTCAAAAGAACAGATGTATTGCATTTCTGGTTTGTAGATTTCTAACCAGCTTGTAGGCATTTTTTTAGAATAGCTTAAGAGTCTGTGAGCAAGTTGCAGAATTAGAGTGTTTATTTATAGGTCAGGGGCCAAGAATGCAGGATGTGACTTGGGAAAGCTCTGAACACATCCTTACATGCAACAAAATGATCACTTATTTACTCTCTAACTCAATGGAAAAGAGCCTTTTGTTTGAGCTTTGGAAAATATTCCCCAGTGTATTGTGCTTCTAAATGTGATGCATGATCCTCAATATTTTTTGTTCTTGAACAGTCTCTGAAAGCTATTCCAAATGTGGCATTCCTCAAGGAATATTTCTTGAATGTGCAAAAGTATTCTCGAATGTGTCAATGTGGCAGGCCACCTTTCTCATGCCTTACAGCTCCACCTAAAATATGCAATAAACACTCACGTAGGAGTGGAAGGGTCTTCAGATGGTTATATAACCATGCTGTAGAAATGGCCCTGCTCCTCATGGCTCACACACCACATTGAGAAAGGACATCATGTAAATAAACTTTTGTTTCTAGATGAGGGGAGTACGGGGACACATATTAATTTCATTTCTTCTTTCAGTTCCATCTGTAGTTTGAAAGTGTAATCTTTTTAATATGCTGGATGCAAAAAAAGAAAATTAATAAGAAAACATTTTAAAGAGGTAGTCTAATTTTCTATTTTAAAAGTTTATAATAGCAATTTGTTTGTAAAAACAGGCCTTAGCACATAGATGAGAACCAGCGCTTTTTAGAAAGCCTCATCTTTGTCCTGGGAGTTTAATCACCTTGAGCTCTTACCCAAATGATAAAGACCTAACAGGTCTTTAAAAATGTAAATAATGTATAGTTTAAAGAAGGGTAAAAAAAACCCCAAAAAACCCCATTTTTTTAAAAAACGAGAAAAACAGGTCAGATATGTTCTAGGTGTGTAACAAGGTTAAATTAAACGTCTTTTAAAAATTCTAGTTAAAAACTTCATTAAATTCACTCTTCCAGCAAGGCTTAGCACAGAAGGTCTACTTTTCGACCAGGTTGATTTTCTTTTATGGAGACTATGAGCAGAATTATTCTAACGAAGCAACTGAGTCCCAAAGCAGTAAGGGGATGAGGTACAGTTCACTTCGATGACGGTATAACCACAGCGAATGACATAGCCGGGAAACTGTACAGCTCTGGACACGTGCTCCTCGTTTCTGTGGAGTGGAAAGGACCATAGAGCCCCACGCTATCACTACACAGACCTGGAGAAGGCTGTCTGCTTTGCAGGGCTGAGGGCGACCCGGTGGCTGTTAAACTTCTATCTGCATAAAGCGTGTGGTAGCTCTAAACTCCTCATTTCAGCCTTCTCCCAGGCCATTCCCACCACCCTGGAAGCCTTCTGTTTCCACAACCTCTGCCTTGAAGACAAAAGGGTCTAGAAGGATTCCATGTGTATTTAGGCCTTGTCTAACCATCTGCCTTATGAGGTTCATCCATTTCTAAACCAAGGATTTAAATATGATTACTGCGCTTGGATTTACAAGAATGTACAATCAGCAGGTTCCCTTTTGCAGTAAAGGGCATTAATTGAAGGCCATACTCATTTTTTCCCTCAGGTCAGAGGCAGAGGGAGAATTTCAGTGACCAAATAGAGACCTCCTTGCGTCAGTATTTTTTTTTTTTAAGTTCATTTAATGATGATAATGGAGGGAGAAAGGAGTCAAGGATAATGCAGGCATGAAGAAAACCGAAAGAAAGATCCCACTGCTTGCTAAAGTAATTCTTCTTAGGCTGCCTGACTCCAGCCATCACCCACAGCTGTATTTAGCTGGCTAGAGAGGCTTCTCAGGATGTGTGAACTTCCATACAGGGACTATGATGTGATTTCAAATCAATAGTGTTCTCTGCCAGAGAAGCATTACTCAATCATAATTCCACGTTACCTGATAAACCAATCTATAGAAATAGATATCACTTTGGTCAGTTCTGTGCATGTAGCTAACAAAATTGTGGCTCATTTCTGTTGTATAGTTTGCTATGATTTTCTAAGACATTTGTTCCTTATGGTCTTGAACATGGAATTCTATATTAATATTATAACTGTGTATTTTTTGCCGAAAAACAAATGTATGAAGTAAGAATAAATTATTTGTAAGCATAGTGTTTAGGTCTGTATTTGTATGCCTTCAGCAAACAATTCCTAAGTTAATAGTAAGTATGTATAACACTAATACACATGATAAGAAGAAGCATCCTTTTAATAAAAATCAGCAGGCAGAACGGAAGAATGTAAGTTTCTAATGGAAGTCCTGAAGAAGCACCCTTAGTATATTTTTACAATTGTATTTAAATGAAAAAGAAAATTCATGAGTTACTTTGAAACCGTGTCTTCTAAGAAAATACTTAAGCCCAGATAATGAAGCTTTTCCTTACTCTTCCCTGTATTTAAAGGCACATGTTGCCCATGGACTTCTGTGCAGTGCCGCCTGTCCCAGAACCCTAGTGATATGTGTGAATTTGTGGTCTCTCTGTCCCAAATAATCCTAGCAAAGAAGATCCAGCTTCAGTTATTAAAGTCTGTGAGGTAACCTCAGGGAAGCCTAAGTGTAACCCAGAGGGAAGCCAGGATAAGAATAGAACCAACACATGGAATGGGGCTGAATAGAGTAAATCACAAAGGGAGGCTTGATCAATCTGTGCCTGAAGCCTACACACTTTTGGACTTGTCCTTATGTGAGCTAAGAAATTCCCTTCATTTTACAACCTAGTTTGAGTGTTCATTGCTTATAATCAGAAGTATCTTAACTGATCCATAAGGTTTGGTAACCTTCCAGCCATCTACAATAGGATTTGCACAGCCCCCATCCCACCTTCACTCAGCCAGTCCCACATTTTAGGATCTGCATATTAGATATTTGAAAAACCTCATTTTTAAAGTATTGATTTCTATATTAGGGCCCAGTGCTGCCCTGTGACCTTCCTGGGTTGCCTAAGCCACTTTCTCTCCTGTTTTCCCCTGCAGGTATTTCATATTTCTGACCTTCCCACCCCCTCTCACTCCTCAAATCTCCCATCCTACCACTTCCCAGCTCTTCAGCAACCACACTATTATTACGCATTGTTCTCCCGTATGTTAACTACTTCTACTCAATAGGGTTCTTCCTACGAATGTTTTAAAATGTACCAGTAGTATCTCCCATCTTCTAAATAAAGAAAGTCACCCTCTACCCACTATGTCACACTCTAACAACCACCACCCTTTCTTCTCCTTCACAACCAGGCTTTTTGCAAGAGTGGTGTGCACCGTCTTTGTTTTCCTACCTCCCACTCTCTCCTTCACCCGCTGCATTCAGCTTCATTAACCTCACTAGAATGGCTCTTACATGATTTCTGACAACCTCCTTCTTGACTTCCATTCGCTTCCCCGGAAACTCTTCCCTTGGCCTCTGTGACCCCATACTCCCTGGATTCCCTCCTACCTCTCGGGCTACTGTTTAACAATTGCCTTTGCTGACTTCTCTTCCCCTGTTCATGGCCGAAGTCGATTTTCTCAAAGTGTGAGCCAGACCAGGGGCGCCTGGCTGGCTCAGTTGGAAGAACAAGTGACTCTTGACCTCAGGGTCATGAGTTCAAGCCCCACACGGGGTGTAGAGATTACTTAAAAAAAAAAAAAAGTGTGAGCCAGAATATCTACATTAGTATACTTTAAGGACTTGTCAGCGTCTTGATTCTGCCACTTCCTTTCAGCTGTCACAGCAGAGGTATATTTCTTGTTCTAGGAAGCTCAACCTTGAGCCTACTCCAATACTTCCAGTGGATTTTTTTTTTTTAAGATTTTATTTATTTGACGGAGACAGAGATAGCAAGAGCAGGAACACAAGCAGGGGGAGTGGGAGAGAGAGAAACAGGCTTCCTGCCAGGCAGGGAGCCTGATGTGGGACTCGATCCCAGGACCCTGGGATCATGACCTGAGCCTAAGGCAGACGCTTAACGACTGAGCCACCCAGGCACCCCTTCAGTGGATTTTTAAGCCAACCAACACCTGTTAATAAATCCCCTTCAGCCCCAACTAGGTTGAGTGGATTCTGTTGTCTGCAACTGAGCCTTAACTGATACAGCAGGTAAACAGAAAAAGATGGTGATCAAAAATTCTGGCAATGGGAAGCCATAACTCTTTATTCCCCAAACCAATCATCGGCAGATAGTCTGTTGGGCTTCTGATTTTTTTTAACCTTTAATTTTCCTTGGAAAACAAAGCAGGTTCTGGATCAGGCGGCTTCTTCAGAGAGTTTGGTTCTATTTCAAAGCAAAAAAAGAAACATTAGGAGGAGAATTACCTAGAAATTTGTTTCCCCTTAATGTTGACTTAATATAGGTGGACGGAAACACAACATGAATACTTAGAATTTATGTCAGGTGAAAGAAATCTAAAATAACAAGGCTCACCAACAATAAGTGGCATTCCCATATCACTGAAGTTTATATAACTTTCATATAGAGATTAAGACCCTGATAACTAAAAATCCACTAAAGACTATACAGAATTATAACACTGGGTAGTGTTATAGGAGACTGAGCCAGAACTTCAGCAGCTGCTTGGATACCTCTTTCCCTGGACAAAGGTGCTTTAATGCATCCCCCTATTTCTTTCAGCAGTACCCTAAAGTTCCTTTTAGGTAGGACCCTTCCCACTCAACCTTGGTAGGACTGCTCTCCCTGGCGGAGGTAGGCATGTGACCCAAGGTAGGCTTGCAAGCACAGAGCTTCTCTAGATTCTGAAATTTCCATAACTTGCCTGCAGATGTCTTCATGCAATTCTGAGAGCTATCCCATGGCCTTCAAAAAATTTTTTTAATTATCTTCTCCCTGTAAGTTAACCAGAAGGTTCCTATTTCTTGCAACTAAAGAGAATCAACTAAGGACTTCCAGTTTCTGGTCGGGCATATAAGGAGCTTAGAAGTTATCACTCTATCCTAACAACAATTAAAAAGCTGAATAAGCTAAAAAACCAACAACTCTTCCTAGATCCGTCAGAGAATTGTGCGTCCCAGGGCAAAATGCTGTCCTCAAAATTAGAGAGACACACAGGTGGATACAGAGAGTTACAACTTACTACATTGGGAACCCACAAGTAGAAACCTCTGCAGGAGCCAGTACTGGTTCCTTTTACCTGATATATCATGTCTGGCTTTCAATAAAAAATTACAAGACTACTAAAAGGCAAAACACATAGTTTAAAGAGACACAGCAAGCATCAAAACTAGTCTCCAATAAGGCAGGATGTTGGAAATATCAAACTGGAAATTTTAAACAATGATGCTAACAGCTCTAATGGAAAAAGCAGACAACATGCAAGAACAGATGGGTAATTGTGGCCAAAGAGATGGAAATTCTACGGAAGAATAAAAGATAAATGCTAGAAATCAAAACCATTGTGACAGAAATGAAGAATACCCTGATGGACTCATTAGTAGACCAGACACAGCCAAGGAAAGAATCAATGAACTTGAGGATATATCAGTAGATGCTTCTAAAACTGAAAGACAAAGAGAAAAAAGACTGGAGGAAAAAAAAGTAGAATGCAAGAACTGGGACATCTACCAAAGGTATAAAACATACATAATAGGAATAGCAAGGAAAAGAAAGAGGAACAGAGCATATTGACTGACACACCACCCACTCAAAATTTATAACTTGAAAGGAAAGGACATGACTTTTGAATCATTTGTAAATAATTTCTTCCTCACTCTGTCTTAGAAGACTCCTATCTGTTTCTGACTGCCAACATTTTTTTTTTAAGAGCAGAAGGAATTCCTTAAGAAAGGTGAGAATTTGGTGGCTCAGTTGCTTAAGCATCTGACTCTTGATTTTGGCTCAGGTCATAATCTCAGGGTCTTGAGATCAAGCCTCTGTTGGGCTCCGTGCTCAGCAGGGAGTCTGCTGGAGATTTTCTCCCTCTGCCCCTCCCTCCTGCTCACGCAGTCTCTCTAAAATAAATAAATATATCTTAAAAAAAAAAAAGTTGTGAGAATTTAAGAAATTTGATTACCTTTGCAATTTATAAGTACTTTCTAAAACCATAGGATTAACAAAAGAGATCCCATACTTGCCTGCCTGCATAATTTCCATTCTTTCCACCTTGCTTGAAACTATGTACCGTAAAAATATATGTGGAAAGCTGAGAGGTAGGCAGAAGGCATGTGAACATTTATCAGTACGAAATGTAATTTCCTAAGAGCTACCTTATTAATTCAAGATGACTTGAGTGGGTTTTTACTCCAGCTCTTAATTTAATGGTTCACTGTGTTAGCTCATCCTTACCCACTATAAATCTGTTTTGATGGTAATCTGTAAATATCAATTTAGAGTTCTTTCATGTTCTAATTTTAGTTACACAGAAATGTCATAAAGTACAAAAAGAAATGAGTTTAAGGAAAAAATTTTCTAAAGATATACACATATAATACACCAACTATAAGTAGATGATGCTCATATCTTGCATATAAGGCAAGAAAGGCATTCATGTCCTCATTTCCATTGTTTTGAGTTGATTCTTTGGTTTTGACTTCGGTGTTTTCTTTTTGTCCCTTTCAGCTCTTAGAGAAAGGGGTCAGATATAAAAGATGGCAGATGTGAAATCCTGCCAGAAGTCCCTCATTTTGATCTCCAGTGTTACCTATTTCTTGCCAAATGTGAAGTTTGTTCATTTACAGGTGCAAATTTATCACAGAAACACATAAAGGGATCCCCAACACGTGGTATAAATCATGGTTCCTCCCTTCAGTTTTATTACACAGGTGGATCTGGCTAGAATGAATTTTAAAAATAAAAGTTAGAAGAAAAGGGGGATTTTTCTGAGCAGTACACGGCAATTCTACATTGTCTCCTGGCCTACTGCTTCACGGAATCATTTGAGTCCTGGGGCTATCATTTGCTTGGTTGTGGCAGAGGGAGCTGTCCGGGTGGATGAGTCACAGCTATCCTGTAAGTCAGATTCAAGTCTTCCTGAGCATAACAAAGCGGGGCTCGTTATATGGAACCCAGGATACCTTAAAAAATAAACCTTGCCGGCGCCTGGGTGGCTCAGATGGTTAAGCGTCTGCCTTCGGCTCAGGTCATGATCTCAGGGTCCTGGGATCGAGTCCCGCATTGGGTTCCCTGCTCAGTGCAGAGCCTGCTTCTCCCTCTCCCTCTGCCACTCCCTCTGCTTGTGCTCTTCTGTCTATCTCTCTGTCAAATAAATAAATAAAATCTTTAAAAAAAATAAAAAAATAAAAAATAAAATAAACCTTGCACTCGCTGTCCTTGCTATCCATAAATAATTCTAACAAGACATATGTCAGGCCACAGTGTCACTCAGCTCCCTCCACAAGAGCTGGTGACTCTTCACAGCCCCTCCTAAGAAATCCCATCCTGAAAAATGGGGGGCCACATCAGGAATAGCTGCTTAGGTGTTTGGGACATCTTAGCGTCCAGCCTGGTTCCTTGCGTAGACGCAGCCTGAAGTTCCTTACAACTGGGAAGAAAATGCTGGACCCCCAAGTTGGGGGTGAGGGCAGTGGGGATCCTGCCCACCCCCTCCAGAGAGTGGTATCTAAAGAGTGATGGACATACAGCACACACTCTCTTCCCCCCACCCACCCAAACTCAAACTCCCTGGTCACTGCGAGAGGATGAGATGATTTTCCAAGCCGTAAAGGTCCCTAGAAAGTCCTCTTCCAGAACCATGGAAGAGAGAGGGAGGGGATTCCTGCAGGAATCCTGGCAGGCCGGGCATGGGCTCCAGAATACACTGAGCAGCCAGAGGGAGGCGTGTGTTTTCCCGCCACGCGCGTGGGCGAGCTCGCAAGGGGCAGGAACTGGGAGGCCAGCGGGGCAAGGTAGTGGCAGCGCTGCGCCACCCGAGGCTGGTGGGACGCCGGTTGGGGGGTGATGCCATCAGGGCGCAGGCGCGGGCGGGGGACTCACGCATCTTGGCACCTGGCTGCACCCAGGCCGGCCTGGCCCGGGGCAAGGCGCGGGTGGGAAGGCCCACAGGCCGGGTGGTGGGACCCAGGGAACGCGAGGCCCCAGGGTGACAGGAGACATCACCACGTGGTCCCGAGCCTATAGGTGCTCTAACTCCGGCCTCTCCTCGATTGCAGCTATTTGCCTCTTGCATCATCAGACCTCGGCTGGGTTTGACTTCCGGAGCCATTATTCTCTCGTCTTGTCATGTTAGGAAGTTACTTGGCCCCTCGGGACCTCCATTTCCTCATCTGTAAAATGGGGTTGTAAATATCTCTTACTTACAGTGGCGCGAGAATCCAGTGAATGAATCTAAAGCTTTTTCGCTCAGTGCCCGGCACATGGTAACTGTTCAGTACATTTTAGCTAGTGCTGCATTAGCTAAACCATTAAGAACCCATAACACACCCAATCCATGAGGATCCTGAGGGCATGTGTGCATTCCGGGGAAAAAAGTGGAATTGATTTCACTTCCTTTCTAGATCAGTGCTATCCAATGGAAATATAATGCAAACTGCCTATGTAATCTTCTAGTATCCACATTAAAAGGGTAAAAAAAAAAAAATCAAGTGAAATTAATTTTAGTAATACATTTGATTTAGCCCACTCTATCCTAAATATTATCATTTCACCAGCCACATTTCCAGACCTTCAATTTCCTAAGTTCTGGGCAGCACGGCTCAGACTCCTTGTCACCATGTGGGTCTCAGCTCAAGTGTCACCACCACCCTTGAGCATCTAAGTAACCACCTTGGTCTCTTCCCTCCCCACCCCCCACCCCCCACACACATTCACCATACCTTGTTTATTGTTTCCTTCTCCCCACGAGAATCTAGGCTGTAAGACTGCAGAGATGGATCCTTATGCCTTGCATATTGCAGACACCCATTGAATACTTGTCGAATGTATGAATCGATGAACGAACAAATTCATAAATGACTGGATATGGTAATATTTACCTACTCTACAGACAGAACTATCCAATTTTGACTAAGAAGATCTCTCTGCAATGCGGAAATAATATTATATTTGAAGAATTCAAAGGATGCACAATACTCACAGGGGTATAAAAACAGAATTCTACCATTTGACCATTATGGTGGCAATGGCAAGTGACTCAGCTAACTGCCTTTATACCTAGGTTTATAAACTGCCTCTCCCAACTGTGATGGCATAATTATCAGATGTTCTTCAATAGCCATTTATTTACTTTATGCATCATCTAAAATGTATACCAACTCGAAGATTTAAGATTTTTTTTTTTTTAAGATTTTATTTATTTATTTGAGAGAGAGAATGAGAGACAGAGAGCACGAGAGGGAGGAGGGTCAGAGGGAGCAGCAGACTCCCTGCCGAGCAGGGAGCCCGATGCGGGACTCGATCCCGGGACTCCAGGATCATGACCTGAGCCGAAGGCAGTCGCTTAACCAACTGAGCCACCCAGGCGCCCCTCGAAGATTTAAGATTTTTAAAAACAGTTTTAAAATGAAGATTAATATATAAAAATATTAAACTGAGTCCAAATGGTGAAGAGCCAGTTAACTATGGCTAGGTTAACCTTCACTAAAAAGAGAGTAACTGGCCTAGCATAAGAGTATGTATATATCTCTGTTGGGACAATTCTACAATAGAACTTTCTTGATAAAACTACATTTGGGCAATGGGTCAATAACAATAGTTAAGGGCGCCTGGGTGGCTCAGTCGTTAAGCGTCTGCCTTCGGCTCAGGTCATGATCCCAGGGTCCTGGGATCGAGCCCCGCATCGGGCTCCCCGCTCTGCGGGAGGCCTGCTTCTCCCTCTCCCACTCCCTCTGCTTATGTTCCCTCTCTCGCTGTGTCTCTCTCTGTCAAATAAATAAATAAAATCTTTAAAAAAAAATAACAATAGTTAAAACCTATTTCTGGACGGGCTACTCAATTAAGGCAATAATGTGTTTGTGGTACTGGTTCTAGTGGACTTATTCACTATTATAAAATGGTTAGTGAAATAGTGGTTTCCAAACCTGGCTGCCTAGTAGAATTACCTAGAGAGTTCTGCAAGACAGCAGATTCCTAGGGCCTATCCTCAGAGATTCTAATTCAGACAATCTGTCAGGACTTGGAAACTGTTGTTAGAAAAGCTCTCTTGGTGTCTCCAGTAATGAGCTGGGTCTGGGACACTCTGAAGCAGAATTGTCCAATTATCACCAGAGGCCGATTAACCAAGACACCAAAGAGGCTCAGTTTTCAAGGACATATCATGTGCATGAGTCCCTTCCAAAGCCCAGCATCTAATTTTGTGTTTGTCATTTTGCATTCTTTTTCTTAAACAAGACCCCCCAAATTATAAAGGAATCACTCCCACAAAACCTGGATCTGCTCCCGACCTTAAACTATGCTATAGTCAGAAAACTACAGCCACAGAGCAAATCCAACCCTCTGCCTATTTTTGTACAGCTCATAGCTAGGAATGGTTGCTACATTTTTTACTGCTTGGAAAAAATGAAAAGAATAATACTTCATGACACGTGAAAGTTATATGAAATTCAAATTTCGCTTTCTATAGGTAGTTACATTGGCTCCCAGCCATGCATGCTCATTCATTTACAAATTGTCTGTGACTGCCGCCATGGCAGAGTTGAGCAGCTGTTAGAGAGATTATGCGGCCTGCAAACCTCAAAAGTATTTATTAGAGGCCTTTTACAGAAAAAGGCCTTTGCCAAGCTTGACCTACACCATCAAGTGATAACATCATAAACACAACAGAACGCTGATTGAAATTAGTTACTTTATTTAATGTGAAAAGCATGTATGATGGGGGAATTGTTTAACATAAACAATTTACAAACACTCCCAACTGTAGAAGTGAGAGGTTTGTTTTATGAAAATCTAGAAGTGTCTAAATTCACATGTGAATAGCAAAGAACCATAGCATTTTTTTTTAAGATTTTATTTATTTATTTGAGAGAGAGAGAGAGCACAAGAAGGGGGAGGGTGAGAGGGAGAAGCAGACTCCCCGCTGAGCAGGGAGCCCGATGCAGGACTCGATCCTGGGACTCCAGGATCATGACCCGAGCCGAAGGCAGGCAGTCGCTTAACCAACTGAGCCACCCAGGTGCCCAAGAACCAGAGCATCTTGTTCAATATCACTCAGAGTAAGCTATGTTTGGTCTATAGGTTAGGAGCAATGATTGGTGAGACCAAAGGCTTTGTGAGATGATTAAGGATAGAATGATTAGCAGTAAAAACCTTCCCAGGTAGGACATACAGGAAAAATCTGGCAGGATAGTTGCAAAAGATGTCTGCAGTTAGATTAACCATTAAGCACAAAATAAACATGTGTTCTGAGTTGTGGAAAAGTGTAGAGAAATGTTGCTAAAGTTGTACTTCAAAGTTTAGCTCTGAGGTGGGTTCCTAAACCAGTTAATCCAATACTTGAAACGAAGCTAAAAACTTTTGAACAATAATGATTAGGTGAATTGGGCAAGAACTGTGACAGATCATCGAATTCTGGTAGCAAAGCAGATCAAAACTACTGATTTGGCTGTCCCTCTGCATAGAAGTATGACAAGAAACTTAGGTAGAGCCGTGTGAGGGTCACTCTGAAGACCTGAGATGGAAAAGGGGAGTCTGTCAAAGGACAGCTAGAGTACCATCTGAGTTGTTGTGACTGCTGACTGGCCAGGGCCCATGAGTGTTGCAGATTTCTCAGTCAGGCAAACAGCAGGTAGAAAATTAGACCAAAGGGCAAATCAATTGGGAAGATTAGTCAGCAAAGATGTTATTAGGTTGGGAGGTTAATGATGAAGGCACAGCTTTTTTATCAGTCAGTTGACTTTAAAGATCTCATGATTGAATTATGTAAAAAAAAAAAAAAAAAAAGAACAAGAGATCTTCCTTAACTGACTCAGGGGCCCAAGACTTTGAAGATCCAAGTGGTCTGCTACTTCTGGTTCTGATGGAATTTTAGCTGTTTGAAGACCATTGGTTCTGTGTCTTTTGGAGAGATCACAGTCCTCTGTTCCAAAGACCAGCTGGGAATACTATCCCAACCATAGTCCAACATTTCCATTTTCATGATCAGAGAGGAGTCTTTAGAGCCGGCAGGTAAGAAGATTGTTGAGTCGATCTGAAGGGTGAGTGATTTACCAGGCGGACAGACATAGGGAAAAAAGAAATAAAGGAACATTGTGGAGCATCTGCTCTGTGCTAGCTGCTTTATATATGTTACTTCATTATCTCCACATCCCCTCAGTATATAATTATCATTGATTCCACTAAATGTCTGAAGAAACAGAGATGGTAAGTTTTGTAACAGGGGAAAACTTAGCATATCTGACTCCATATTGTTCCTATTGCCCTTGCTGCTGCGACCCATAGCTTAAATCTGCTTACAGCAAGATGTGCATAAACTGCTTTTTACCCCAAATCTACCTCACTCAAGGAGATAAGGAAATATGTACAGAAATGACTATGCTCTGTTTAAGATCAGGATCGACAAGGCCAGATTCCTGTACCCAAAGATTAACTGACCAAGGTCAAAGAAGTTACCCGACTTTCCCGGGATGTCTACAGATAATCAGTCACCTTTTGACTCCAACCCCATTCTGCTTCTCCCTTTTGCTAACACAGAAGAAGCTTAAATTTCTTGCCAAGGGGAAATGGTTCTTTAGGACGATAGTCCCCCATCTCTTTGGTTTGCTGGCTTTCCAAATAAAGTTGCTTTCCTTACCCCAACATCTTGCCTCTCGACTTGTTGGCCTGTCCCATAGCAAGCAGAATGAGCTTGGACTCAGTTACAGTTTCATGCTTACAATCATCCAGCCAGTAATGGTAGAGTTGAAATACAAACTCAGGTCTGACTGTCTGCTTGGCCCTGAGGTCCTCACTCCTTCCCACTCACCATCCTGCCCCCAGCAGGCCCTCCAAACAGAGAAAGCAACAAGCAGAAAAGCACATCATAAATATGGCTTGCCACTTTCAGTGACCACCAAGACATTTCTTTAAGTTTACCAGAGTTATAAAAACAGAACTAAACTAATACCCTTAATTAATTAGTAATACTGTCTCCAAGTTGGAAGGTCACATTACCCATTGTAGTCTTTCATAAAACAAATTGCCATGTTCTAAATCTAGGAAATGTCCTCCATTGGGTCTCTTTGAGATTTTACAGAATTTAAACCTGCAAACTGGCTGTAAAAATTGCCTCAGATGCTAATGCAAAGTTTTGCTGACTACAGATTACTACAGACTACAAAAACAGCCCTTTTGGCTCCTTGCTCCATCTGTGACTGGTTTCTCTGTCACCATATTTCAATTAGAAATGAGGTTGTAATTCTGTCTTCCCTCTGCATGGGGTTTCTTTACACAGGCCATTACAGTAATGAGTTACATGGTCTTCCCTCAGGTGATGGTCAGTGGTGAAAACACAGTCAGTAGATCATTAGAACAATTATTACAAGCTTCTTTAAAAATTGATTAAGGAACACGTGCTAACATTTAGAAGTCCTTCAGCAACTTACGTGATCAATTTGTAGATAATTTCTCTTCCTTCCAAAACTGCATCTTCAGATTTGTCAGAGCTTGAAGTATGTACATCCCCCCCGCCCCAATTATAAACTACTCAAAAGAGGCTATAGGGAGACACTACGATCAAGTAATGCTGTCTTAAAGAATCCTGGTATTTAGTAGATTTCTTTTGTAAACCTAGGCCTAATCTCAGATTAAACAGAACAAATGGTAGCTAAATAGATGGCCTCTTTAAATCTGTTTGCTTTACCACAGATGAACAAGCCAAGACTTTCTTAATTTGTAGTTGAGAGCTCTCTTCCCAACTTAGAAGCAGAGGGAAAAGGAAGACCAACCACCAACCTAAACAGAGATTCTGTAATTATAGGATTTTAGGTTTGGAGTCACTTCACTTAATCTTTGCATGACCCAGAATTCAACCCAGAAGATTAAAAGAACAGCATTTTCAATTCTATTCATGAAAATGAAGGACTTGGCTAGAGTTAATAAAGCTGAGGAGAAAAAAATATAAGTTGTTAGTCAAAGCAACATAATCCTCACTCCAATGCAAAGTGGGGGAAAAAATTTAGTTGTACATGATTTCCATTGTAAGAGGTAATACTTTGGCATACAGACTTATAAAAGAGGACATAATATCCTGAGGGTGAATTACTCCATGTGGGAGAACCATATGAAGATTCCATTGTTGAAGCAACCGCTGAAGCTTATCAGATCTAAATAAAAGATTGATGGTGATTCTGAGCTTAAAATTTAATGCCCAGGCTAGCTACTAAATTTTACATTACAAGAATGTTGGTGGTACTGTTAAGTCAATAAAATCAATTATGCCCTCTTAGGGGATGGAGTTTATAAAATAAAAATTATTTACATATAGTGCTTTTTCAGAGGGCTTTGTTTACTTATTTCACTCACTGTCACTTGTCAAAATTTTCATTTTGATGGATTTAATGGGTAATATTTCATACATGCTTCATTAGAAATCCCATTCTTCTAAAAATGCCCTGTTTTCCCTAGAAATTACCGATAGACATGATCATTTCTACCTATAAACATGGCATATGGATTTGCAGATACAATCTAATAACGTGATATACCCATATTCAAGAAAGCAATTCCCAACTTTTAATTTAACTGATCCTCTTCCTGGAAAAAGGAACTTCAAGACAGCTACATTGTACTGTGAAGAAATAATCAATATAATAATCATAGCTATGAGGCTGCTTTTTCTTTTTTTTTTTAAGATTTTATTTATTTGACAGAGACACAGCTGAGAGAGTGAACACAAGCAGGGGGAGTGGGAGAGGGAGAAGCAGGCTTCCCGCGGAGCAGGGAGCCTGATGTGGGGCCCGATCCCAGGACCCTGGGATCATGACCTGAGCCGAAGGCAGACGCTTAACAACTGAGCCACCCAGGTGCCCCTATGAGGCTGCTTTGTAAATAAATGGTAAGTTCTGTTTATCCAACACCTTAGTTACTATGTAAGTCTTTTCCCAAAACCAGGTTACCAATTCACAGGAGCTTTATCTTCGGCTAAGCCCATCTCTCAAGTGAGTTAAAGGCTCGTGAGAGAAGGTAAGTGACCTTTCCTGGGTTTAAAGTGGGCTGTGAGATGAGGACCTGTGAAATGCCACTCAAAGGCAAGAGTCACAGTATTTTCCTCTGCATGATATCATTAGTGTCCCCACTGATCTCCCTTCCCCAACCTCCAGGAGGGAAAAATCCATCTTACTAAATAAAGCAAATATAAGTACTGTAACAACATATGCCTCCAAATTGTGTTTGTGTAAAATGATAACATCAAGATTTTGATCATTTGGGCTGATCAGATACTTGGTGACGTTTATAATCAAGAAATCAAAGATGACAGTGTGGAAAAAGTCACAAACGCTATCCTAAGTAATCATTTAAAACATATTTCAAAATAAACTATGATATTAAGTTTATTAAGTCAGAATTAGAATGTGAGAAAGACAAGTTTCCAGGTCAATAATGAAATAATTTATTATTTTGTTATTTTTTATTATTTTATTATTTTAACGGGGGGAGGATATATTTTAATCATTAGGGAGAAATCCTGTTTCCTATTCCTAAATATATTGGATTAATGTCATATGTGCATCCAGTTAGCTAGGAAGAAGGCCATTTTATTTTTATTTATTTATTTATTTATTTGACAGAGAGATAGAGAGCACAAGTAAGCAGAGCGGCAGGCAGAGGGAGAAGCAGACTCTCCGCTGAGCAGGGAGGCCGATGCGGGACCCATCCCAGGACCCTGGCATCATGACCTGAACCAAAGGCAGACGCTTAACTGACTACACCACCCAGGCGCCCCGGAAGAAGGCCATTTTAAGGAACATTAATCATTTTAATTCAAGATAAAGATATAAAGAGCACTAATCAATTACATTTAAGTTCTGAAATCAAGAATTTACTCAAAAAAGGTTTTCTAGGTTTTCATCAGCTAATACAATTATTCTTTAAAGATGTTTCTAGTATCAGATTTAAGCTGTTTTTCTTTTCCCAGGTCACTTGCACCATTACCCCCTCTATAAAATCCCATATTTGGTAAAACACAAAATATATGATATCCATTTTTTTTTAATTTATAAGGTTTAAAAAAATTACAAAAGATACAAACACTCGTATTCAAGTCAAACATTACAGAGGTGTATAACACCCCTTCACCTTCTCCAATCCCATCCCCCTGAGAAACTCAATGTTAACATTTTAGAGTATATCCTCCACACCAAACGAATATGTACAAATGCATCTATCCAAACACAAATGCATAATTATAAAAGCTCTGCTTTATAAAGTCAGAATCAATTCTTTATATTAATCAGGACTCTTTTGATTATAAGTAACAGAAACAGAAAGTAGTTTAAGTAAAAGGGAGGATTTATTGGTTCACAAATCTGGTAGGCTTCAAGCACAGCTGGATCTAGGGACTTAAAGCAGCACCTGGTCTAGCTTTGTCTTGATTCAGTTTTTCTCTATATTGGGACATTCTTGGGAAAGTCTCCCCCTGTGGTGGCAAGATAGGCACCACAGCTCGGGGTGTACATATTTATAGTTCCAAACCCAGGAGAAAAGAGAGTATGTTTCTTTTTCAACAGAACCAATGAAAGTTCTGAGATTTTGCACTTACTGCCTCCGATTATATTAAATGTTCATCCCTGAATCAATCCCTGTGGCTAGAGGAATGCTCTGATTCTCCAGTCATGTGTCATGGGCACACATGGATTGAGAACAGTGGCCTGTCTTAGTTTGGGCTGCCATATAAAAATATCCTACACCAAGTAGCTTAAACAACAAGCGTTTATTTATCACAATTCTAGAGGCTGAGAAGTCCAATATCAAGGTGCTTTAAGATCCGGTATGTGGTAAGGACACTCTTCCTGGTTTGCAGATGGTTGTCTTGGCGAGAGAAAGAGACAGAGATAAAGAGGCAGAGAGAGACAGAGAAAGAGATGGAAGAAAAGGAGTGAGGGTAATGGGGAGGTGGAGGAAGAAAGAGAAGGACTGAGAGAAAGAATTCATGTCTCTTCTTATAAGGGCACTAATCCCATTCATGAAGGCTCCACCTTCATGATCTATCACCTCCCAACAGGCCCACTTCCTAATACCATCACATTAGGAGTTACGATTTCAATATTTGAATTTGGTTAGCGGAGCGTGTGTGACACAAACACTCCCAAAAGGAAAACCTAGGTCCTATTTTACAAAAAAGGTTAACGAATCCTGGGTCAGCAAAATCAACACATTATCGATTGCATCCTGTACCCTGCTTTCTTCATTTAGTAGTATATTATGAATATCCCTCTGTATAAAGTAATCAGTGTAAATATAATGTCCATAATGGAAGAAAACATCTCATTTGGTAAATCCCTATAGAATTTACCATTCTATTCTTGATGGATGTTCAGCTGTCCCTGCTCCCTCCACCTCCCCCACTTCCCACGGAGTTTTATAAACAGTGCTGCCAAGAAATATCCTTGTATTGTCTGATTCATTTATTTCTGCAGCATAGATTCCTCAAGGTAGGATTACAAGTTCAAAAGATGAACATGTTTAATGTTTTAGTATCTGCTGACTGATTATATTTCAAAATCTGTTGTTTGCACTCCCATCAACAACATGGGATGAGAATGTTGATTCCTCCCATCCTTTACAATGTTATTATATATGTTTATGTTATTATATAGGATATCATATACCCATAGGATATTATAACCTCTTCAGTTTTTTCAAATCTCAAGGAAGTAAAACAATATCACGCTCATATAAAGAATGACAAGGGGTGCCTGGGTGGCTCAGTCGGTTAAGCTTCTGCCTTCGGCTCAGGTCATGATCCCAGGGTCCTGGAATCGAGTCCCACATCCGGCTCCCCACTCAGCGGAGAGTCTGCTTCTCCCTCTCTCCCTGCTCGTGCTCTCTCTCTTTCAAATAAATAAATAAAATCTTTAAAAAAATTAAAAAACTAAAAGAATGATGAATCTGCATATGCGAGAAACATCTAAAATCTGTATGTCAATAAAAAGACAACTTCTACAATCTTGAAAGCCAGACTCAGACCAGAAGAGAATATTTGCTTCAGATATGACTAGATGAAGGCTTCGGGTTCCTCATTTGTATCTCCTTAACCATTTAGTGACAATTTGATTTTTTCATATTTTTATTGGGCACTTGTTTTTCCTCCTCTGCAATTAACTTGTCTGGGTCCTTTGTTTATTTTTTAATGGATTGCTGATTTTTTTTTCACCAACTTTAAAAGTTCTTTATATATTAAGAATGGTTTCTGAATTTTATCTATTCCTCCTTTAGGAGCATATATTTATTCTTTTTTTTTTAATAAAACTATTTTGTATACTTTAATTTCTGAACAAAATAAACAAAAAAACCCATAATACACAGCCAAATTCCTTATCAAATATGGGAAGGGCTAAGGCTTGAGGCCCTTATATCCTGCCTCAAAGACAGGAGAAAAATAAAAAAACACTAGACATCAGCAGAGGGAACCAGGTGAACTGGGGCCATTCCTGGCTGCTGGGGAGGAGCTATGGGGACACTATTCACGGGCCCATGGTCTGTCGATAGAAACCCCTAATCTACCTCTTCCATGAGAGAGGCATCCGCATCACCCTCAGGGCTGGGGTGGGGGTGGGGGAGTCTCATCAGGAACAGCAGCTCTGGGTTCCTCTGCTGTCACTTCATCTTCGTCAATGCCCAGGCCTCTCTTGATCATGTGGTAGATGCGGTGGTCGTGAGTCTGGGGATCCTCCAGTGAGAAGCCAGAAGAGAGCAGAGCCCTTTCAAACAGCAGTCCTGCCAGGTCCTCGACAGCCTTGTCATTCTTGTCCGCCTCCGCCTTGTGCCGCGGCATCTCCACAATGGGGCGGTCAGAGTTGATCTCCAGGCGCTTTTTGGCCATCGTAGAGCCCACTGAGGCTTCGTCCCCAAGAGCCTGGGCCTTCGTGATCCTCTCCATGTTGGCCGTTCTGCTGTGGGTGCTGGTTAGTCACATTGTAGCTAGTCACAGTGCAGTCACACTGCCGTCACAACCAGCCTGGAGATGGTCACCTTCTCAACCTTCTTATCCAAGATTTCTTTCATGAGTTTGCAGAGGTTCCCAAGCCGGGCTTTGCTCTCCTTCATTTTCTTCTCCTCCTCTTCATCCTCAGGCAGCTCCAGGCCCTCCTTGGTAACGAGACCAGACTCTTCCCGTCGGACTCCTTGAGCTGCCCGCAGTACTCATCCACACTACCTCGTCATACACACTACCTCGAAGCCCCGCTTCGGCACTCGCTCTGCAAAAGCCGAGTTGGCAACCCGCTCTTTGCTCTCACCAGTGATGTAATAGCTGGACTTCTGGGTCTCCATCACGCGGGAGACATAGTCTGAAAGAGAAGTTCTCTCATCTCCAGACTGAGAAGTGTGATAGCGCATCAGCTCAGAAAGGCCGTGCTGAGGAGTCGAGCTCTCATGGATCCCAAGCTTTAGGTTTTTAGAGAAGGCCTCGTAGAATTTCCTGTAGTTCTCCTTGTCCTCTGCCAGCTCAGAGGAGAGCTCAAGGCATTACTTTACAGTGTTTTTGCGAATGACCTTCGAGATTTTGCTCTGCTGGAGCATTTCTAGGGAGATGCTCAGGGGCAGGTCCTTGGAGTCAACCCCACCACGGATGAAGTCGAGATATTCTGGTAGCAAGTCATCACAGTTGTCCATGCTGAACACATGGTGGGCACAGAGTTTAATGTTGTTCATTTCTTCTTGTTCTCAAAGAGGTTGAAAGGAGCCCCAGGGGGGATGAACAGCAATGCCCTGAATGCCAGCTGACCTACAGAGAAGTGCCTGACTGCCAAGTCGTCTTCCCAGTCATTGGTGATAGGAGCATATATTTATTCTAATATAAGATAATTGACTTTTAATTAGTTAACATAGTATATTGAATTACGTTGCTGTATTTCCTAAGGTTGAATCACCTTTGCGTGTGGTCACAGGGCATTATTCTCTGAATCCACGTTTAAAGTCAGTTTCCAATTATTTTATTTTGGATCTTTCACCACAGAGAGAGATATATTGTTTTCCTTTGTTCATACATTTTATTTTTAAGCTTTCTTTCTATACATATACATTTATTAAAATTCCTAAATGTAATCATAGATGTTTGCATCTTTTGTTTCCCTTTTTCTTTGTTCTTCCCCACCTTCCTTATCCTCATCACCCACATCATTCTTTCCCCACCCTCCCCTTTACTTCCATGCTCACATGACCATGTTAAAAATAGATTGTGCATCTTTCCATGTTTTTTTTCTTGAAGCTGATATAATCTTATAAATATAGATGTGTCTATATGTATGTTTTTAGTTTGTCCTCCTAGGGATTTTTCTTTTTGGGCGGGGAGTGGGAATAGGGATGGGATTCTTTTTGAATCTATGGGGGGTTTTTTTCCATCAGTTCTGGAAATTGACACACACACACAAGTTCCAAGGAACAGACTGTCTTCCAGCAAAAACTTTAAGCATACTAGGATATAAGGCACCATGAACAAGATCCAGCAGAACAGATAGATATCAGCAAAGGACTCCAGAGACCTCAGATACTGAACATATCAGACACCAAATATAAAATAACTATGTCTAATAATTTTAAAGAAATACAAGACAAGCTTGAAATATGGTCAGGCAATAAGAAATTATTTTAAAATATCAGAGACTTAAGGACCATTTAAAACTTATAAGAATGAAAACTATAATGAGGAAATTGAAAACTCAATGGAAGATTTCTATTTCTGACCATAGTGGTTACCAAGATGTTTTGGACCAGTCTCCCATTGAAAATAACTAAAAATACTGGCTAAACTGGAAAAAATATCTTAGAGGCATCAAAGAGCTAACAGAACAGTAAGAAATAACCAAGCCAAAACCTAAGTGCAATTGGAAATACAGACAAATAAGCATAATGGTGAAAACAATATTTATTTATTCAAGATAATTTCTAAATGTACTTTAACTTTGTGTGGGGGCATGCCTCATAACCTCATGTCTTGATGACCCTATGAACAAGGCCTCAACACTGAATGGCTGTCCCCTATGCTGAGGGGCTATTCAACAGTGGGCTTGTCTGGACAGGGGCCAGTTGGAAGGCACTTGCCTGCACATCTCAGAATGAGATCTGTCCCTCGAAGGTCTAGACCACAGACAGCCAACTCTGCAGGACCAGCACAACGATGGGTTTGCAAACCCTTAGCTCGTAATATACAAGTAAGATTGGATTGGGGTGAGGAGGGGAAGGATGAGCTAGCCTGTCATTCTTCCTACCTGCCTTACCTAAAACAAAGAGGGTGGGGGAGGGGGCATGATGCTCACCCTCAGTTCCAGGGGAGAACGAGGCTGCTGAACTGAGTTCAGACCTGCCTTCCTTCCTGTACTGCAGTCGCTGTGTGACTATTCCCTGCTGCAACCTCCTTTCCTGCACTGGGTCAATGCATTAGGCTAAGTTCGATCACATACACAGCCTGTTCTGACACTCTGTTATGGCTCAGGGCTCTGATCACACTTACTGCCAGTACTCCAACCTCAGTTAGGATGCTTCGAGCTTCACGTAACAGAAAGTCCAGCTCAGAAGGGCTTAGATACAATAAAAGGGGGTGTTTGGCTAAACGTCCTAGAGAGGATTCTCAGTTTAAGCACTAAAAATTGATTCTGACTGATCTAGGAAATAACACATTTGTTGAAAGGATGTTGGGTAAGTCAAAGGCTAGGTAGAACCGCAGCAAAAATGAGGCCACAGAAGCAGTTTGGTAAAGACAGTGTGCTACATTCTGACCCCAGGATTCAAGATACTAAGTGCTACTTCTGAAACTGTTGCTCCAGGACACTGGGTGTTGCTACCGTCTACCACGCCTGCCGCTAACAAAATGAATTCTCCACCTTCTTCATGTCACTAGCCCGGGATTCACAGAAATCACACAGGTTGTTCCGATGGCTATGCAGAGAAGAGAAGCCTGTGCCTCAGCTGTGAAGCTGCCTGGGACTATGAATATCCAGCCCTCAGTGTTTCTACACTCAGAGGCCTCTCTGTCCCCCACTGATATGCATGTGGTGGGATATCCCCAAACATGGCAGTGTGTTGAGAAGCAGATCCGGGCCTCACAACCATATACCACATTCACTCAGAAGGCGGGAGAGCATATGAACCCCAGAAATTCCACAAAAATCCTGAGCTTCCAGCTGACTGAGTTCTCATGTCCAGTCCCTGTGGCTATAGGAATTTCATGAATTACCACAACCCATCACTTGGCTCCAGAGGCTGGGATTACTTTGATTGATTTAGGCCAGTTAGGGATCATCCCTGGAGCTGGGGGTGAGGATAATCTCACATAAATAACATGATTTTTTTTCCAAAATGGGTTGAGACTTAATGGATTTGGGGAGAAAACACTGTCCCCTCTCCAACTAGTCTCACTGGTCTTTCAGAACTTATTATTTCATACCTTCTGTAATTAATTTTTTAAAAATGCACTGATTACCTCCCCAAATAGACAACAGGATTATGTGAACAAGGATTAGTTTTATAATGCTAGGATTCCCTCAGTGCCGAACACATGATAAGGATTCAGTAAATGATAATAAATTAAAGATTGGTTCTCCATTGCTCCATTGTTGGTGATGAATTAATCAAGACCATGAAAGTAAGGTTGAATTGAGTCAAATAATTAAATAACTAGACTTTTCACCAGTTATTTTAGTTTTTCACAGATACTCATTAAATTTTTACACAAAATGAGAGTAAAATATTTATCTTTCACATAACAGGGGCTATAGAGATTCCTTTTAAAGAGTTTTGAACTAGTTGGGAAAAAAGCATCATCTAAATCTAAGCTTTGTTCTTATTTCTCTAAAATTGTCATAAAGGGTCTTCTTTATGAGGTAGGTATTTATTGTGTTGCCTCTGAGTTTATGTTTTTTATTAACTTATTTATCCCTTTCTTCTTCCCTACCCCAATCTACAGGACAATTAATACAGTTGGTTGTTAGAAGAAACATATTTCTTCAAAAGTGTGCCTTGCCCTGTTTAGTGCCAAAACGAATTCCCCTTTGGGTGAACTGATATAGTAATATACTTTATAATTATTATTCTTACTCTATTAACTATTCAGTAAATAGTGCAAGCAAGTGCTTTAGAGACCAAGCTTGCCTAACCCCCTCATCATTTGCAGATGACCACTCTAAAGAAATTGTTTTTGGAGTTTTATGAACATCCATTGGGAGCTAAATAAGCAACTGACTTACATAATTAACATAGAAATTTGGCAAAAAACAGTTTTATGGATTGCGTATCTATTTACATAAGGAGTTTATGGTGAATTAAAAAAAAAAAAAAGTGTTTCAGAGACTTCACCTAAGTTTCCAAGGATCTGAGTAAGGAAAGCAGTTCAATGCCTCCAATGTTAAGCAACAGTAACTAAAAAGTTGGACTTGCCATCTTAACACAGATGGTGTAGTGGAGCGCCTCAAGGCCCCCATCCTTCACTCCACCTTGTTCCCACTCTCTTTGCAATGTGACTTTGCACCTACTCCCCCTAGGGTGAGTCCTTCAACTCTGGGTTTGGCCAACAGAATAAGAGAGAGTGAAAGTGTGTTAGTTCCAACCCTGGGCCTCAGAAGCCTTCATGCTCAACCCCTTGATCTTGGAGTTATATAAGTATTTAAGTTTCATATAATGCCAAGATTTTATGGATGTTTGTTTCATAGCAATATCTGATCGATAAAACTAGCTTATTTTTACATTATTTGTACCAGTTTTTTCTGGGAATGAATTTGACTTAAGATATAAAAAATTACTCTTAAAAATCAAGACTCCAGGTTCTGAAAACCAAGACTCTACAGCTAGTTCATAGGCTTGTGGTTCATCTCCCTGCAATGGAATAAAGTAGAAGTTCCTAAAACTTTTTGTCCCATATGCTCTTAAAAATTGCTGGGGACCCAAAAAGCTATTTCAGTTGGTTACATCTATTGATGTTTACAGTTTGAAAATTAAAATTGAGAGATTTTAAAATATTAATTAATTAATTATAAACTACATATAATAAACCCATTATACAGTCACATAAATGACATCCTTTTATGAAAAATAACTATATTTTCAGAACAAAAACAGAGTGAGAAAGTAGCACTGTTTTACCATTTTATAAATCTCTTTAATGGCTGGCTCAATAGAAGACAACTAGATTCACATAGTTCTTTAACTTCACTTTAATTTATAGCAGTGTATTATTTTGATCAAAGCATATGAAGAAAATTTGGCTTCATACAGATAGGATGTTGGAAAATGAAAGAGAATTATTTTGTGGGGCTGGAAGAGTATATTAACAGCATTTTCAGATCATTGAAGATATCCTTTTGTGCTACTATACCAAAACTTAACAAGCAGTAGTTTCTTAAAACTTAGTTGCAGTGCAGGACGCCTGGGTGGCTCAGTTGTTAAGCGTCTGCCTTCCGCTCAGGTCATGATCCTAGGATCCTGGGATCAAGCTCCATATGCGGCTCCTTGCTCAGCGGGGAGCCTACTTCTCCCTCTCCCTCTGCCTGCCGCTTCCCTGCTTGTGCTCCCTCTCTCTCTGACAAATAAATACATAAAATCTTTAAAAAAAAAAACAACTTAGTTGCAGTGTGGAAACTGACAGCATATTGATGAATATTTTGCACCCTGTTATCTTAAATTTTGAACAGATCTTTTGTGCATGCATGATTTTGACCCCCATGAGCTCCCTGAAAAGGTCTTGGGGTCTCCAAGGAGTCTTCAGACCACACTTTGAGAACCACTGATATAAAATATCAAATAAGCTTAGTCTATATTCTACTTCACAGAGAAGCCATCTCTTTGCAAACATGCTTCTTCCCGTGAGACACAAATAGATAAAGAACATTATCCACAATCTCATTTACTACATTAACAAAAGCTATACTTATATTTTTCTGATCCTTGAATTTTATATAAAGGGATTGTGTAGAAAACAAGGCTATTTCTCACATCATCCTTAATCTATATATGCTGGGTATTGAACTGAAGCTGGAACTATAGAGACAAATAAAACAAAGTCCTTGCTCACGATATATTTACAGCCTCACGGGGAGGGTCACAGATAACACACAGGTAAATAAACAAAGATGACGATTTCAGGTCTTGGTTAGAGTTCTGAAGAATATGAGGCTCCGCACAAAATTCAAACCTGATGTTGCCTCAGACGTAAGAGGGAAGCATATGAAACTTCAAATCTGTGTAAATCTAAGCAAGAAGCACAAGGAGCCCCGGGCAGAGGGGAGCGGCGGCCGGGACCCGCTATGGGCAAACAACAGGGGAAGCAGAGGAGGTTGGGGCACGGTGGGGAGGGAGATGGGGGCTGTTTTCTCTCCCCTCCCAATGTGCTTGGCAAAGCATTGCCTGGCCTGGTGCCACCTTGAGGCAAAGCAGTGGCTGGACAGGGGCGGCAGGATGACACCAGGACGGTGCCAGAGGCTGGGCAGGGTAAGGAAGGTAACGATGGGGCCATTCATCCCTCCCTCAGCCCGAGGGCTAGGGGATTACCGACAATCTCGGTAAAGGGCAGGACAGGGGTGCTGGTTCTCTGAGGGGCGTTTGTGTAGAGCATATGGGGATGGGGTGAGGGGTAGGACAGCCCCGGCTGTGGCACTGGGGGCTCTTCTTATGCTCGCCTGGAGGGAGTCACCGGCAAGTTTAAAGCCCAGCTCTGTCACTAACGACCTTGAACAGGTCATTAGCCACTCAGTTTCTTTACTGGTAAAATGGGGATAACACCTACTTCAGAGGCTTCTTGTGAGGATTGAGTAATTTAATATACGTAAAGCATCTAGAACTTATAAGTATGTATATACATATGGCCAGCAATCCCTCCCCAGATAGAGGTCCCGATCACTTCTCACCGAGATCTATAAAGGGGCAAAGATGAGGATAGTCACTGTGAAGCTCTTTATGGGAGCTCCTCCTGAGGGGGGATAAATGCACTCTACAGAATGCTAAGGATCACTTGGAAGCAAGGAACCAGAGGTACGAAGAGCAAATACATATGGATCTTTAAAACCCACTGTTGATCGTCAAACATAAATAGAACAAGGTCTATGGCACAATACTATGAATAAAAATTTAAAACATTTACAAAACAACACCTGACATTTTACAGTATTGCACTTATATCAAAGAGTATATATCTACTATCTTCTGGTGGATGCCTCCATGGAACGGGAGGGAATGAAAATGGAAATCAGGGCTGAGTGGGAGAAATATCCATGAAAGAAAGGCAATAATAGTGTACCATAAACTGAGGTATATGATTGACTCACTGTTTTTCACATGAAACATTAAAAAAAAAAATGAAGAAAGAACAGGGGGTGGGAGAGAAAGAATAAGATAATTAGATAGTGTCTGGGCTGCAAGTGGGGTGATTGGCACTGAATAGGGTGGTCAAGGAAAGCCTCTCCAAAGAGGTGACTGTGAAGCCTGTCATATAATGCTTTGGGAATATGAATTCCAGGCAGAGGGAACAGCATGTGCTAAGACCCTGAAACAGAAATATGACATATTTGAAGAATAGGGAAAAAAAGACAAGTGTTTTTGGAGCATAGTTAGCAAATAAAGGTGAGTTTTAATTTTAAAAGATGGTCTGGTAAAGGTCTTTCCTCATACACTGGTCTATATGTCTAGATGGTTTAGGACAACTAGTTTCACAGAACTGGTAATTCCCCAGGAGAAGGGAAGTCCTCTGTGGGCTTATGGTGACCTGGTTTGTGACAGGGAGGTAAGAGCTGAGCATCAGGCAACGGGAGAGGGGCAGGACCAAACTTTGCTCCCTTGGGTGTAGAAGAGCCAAATCCCACCCTGGGGAAGACAGAAATTTTAGTGGGCCTACGATTTAAGTTCTCCCCACCAATCTCTAGGCAGTCAGCAAAGTACCTGGTTGGGCAGGACTTCTGACATAGCACTATCCCAGAAGTGGTCCTCTTTTCGCCCATGCCCTCAACGCTTCCCTGACAACAGCGCCTCCCTGGGACCACTATCGACATCTGTCCCCTCAGGGATTTGAACGCTGGTCTCTTTTTGCCCCCTCTCCACAAAACATACATTTCTTGGTTTCCTTCAAAATAGCATCTGGTGTATCAAAACTACAAACCTCAGTTTTTCTCATCTGTCCTGGGGTTTGATCTCTTGTCACCCAACCAAATGCTGAAATGTTCCTGAAATAGCAAACAAATAAGTAAAAAACAAACAAACAAACAAACAAACAATAACAAGCTGTTTTTTCATGAACAAGAAATCCTTGAGAACAGAGACCTAGTCTATCTTGATTTCCATGCCTCGAAAAATGCCAGGTCTACAGTAGGTGATCAAGAAAATGGGTTGAATGAGTTCATACACACATACACACACACAAACACACACATACAAGATGAAAAAAATCATATATTGTTCCCATGGTGAAAGCTCCAATTGGAATTCATCTTTCTCAAGATAACAAGCATAAATGTAACTTCGTTCAGCACCAATTTTTGCTCACTTAATTTTCCTCCTTGGGGCTATAATGGGTAATGATAATGTTTATTGAGTACTATGTGCCAGACACTGAATCTCATTTAAAACCCAAGACAACCCTATGAATTGAGGACTATCTTATCTTTACCTAAAAGAAGAGAAAGTTGAAGCTTAAAGAGATATAGGACCCTTTAAGTGATGGCTAGATCTGGGTTTTTAATCCCAGGTCACCTGACCCCAGAATTCTTGGAGGAACTTCTGAAACTCCGATCAACCTTACAAAAATAAAATGTATTAAAGCTGTACCTGAAACAACTACACTCTTCTGAATATTTTTCTTTTCTAGACTAATCATTGGCATCCATATATTTACGCATGTTTTAAGGAACTGAAAGCTTTTCACAATATTGCAATGATTTAAAATATAGTTACAGGACAGTTTGCAAAAGAGCAGGGGGAAAAGAATAGCAGTGAAATCTTCTAAGTCATAGGTTGTCCTTTGCACTGAGTCCATGTTTGCTTTAATTTTAGTTTTCAGCTTGAAATTCCCTTTTTTTCCCTCTATTTTTCTTTCTTTTTCTTTGTTCTGATGGTTTAATTAATTCTTGAGATCAATTTTGCTGCAGTAAACATTCTTTGTCTGAGTCTGAGTGCCCTAGAAATGATAGCCTGAGGCAAAATTTACATTCTAAAGCTTTACTGGAAGAATGCAAGCCCAAAGCAGCGAGAGTGAAGGGGGACAGGGCATGGAGGCAGGAAGGAGGGGGAAGGAAAGTTCCTGAAGTGGCCCTCCGCTTCACTAAAAAACACAACTGGGTGCTCGGTCATGGAGGACGTTTCCAGAGAAGCCTCATGGAAACATTTCTCAGAAGAGTCCTTCGGGGGAGAGGAAGGAGAAGAATTTATCTATGGCTCTCTCTCCCATCTGTTACCTCTCCGTGGTTGAAATTTGCTTCGCTGGGTATGAACGCCTGGCACTTCTGGCATTGTTTCCTGGCTCCCCTTGCGGCCAAAAAGAAATGGCAGTGGCATCCACCACCCTCTGAGCAGACACAAGCCAGGGACATTCCCTCTCTGCCTGCAGCCTCCTGGGCCCTATCAAGCCCGTGTGCCCCTGGCAGTCCTGTTGTAACTTGTACCTCAGCGATGACAGGGAGGCCCCGGGTAGGAGAGGAGAGGCCTGCAGTGTGAGGAACAAGGTAGGTGATGACTGGCCTGGGCCGTGGGCGAGCTGGGAGGCCTGGAGCCCAGCTGATGGCCCAGAAGGCGATCCTCCTGGAGAGTCCCTGCTCGCACTGAGTAGCCCAATACAGTCAGTCTGGCAGAACGTTCTCACACCTGTCTGCTTGTGCACATACAGGAGATGTCCCCTGGGTGTACCTCCTCAAGTGGACTGGCTGGCTCACCGGGAAGCTCCGACTGGACCAGATAGTGTCATGTTATACTCCTAAACAATAGCTTTCAATAATCACTTGTTATTGATTTGGTCTGATTTTTTTCCTTTCCTCTATATACATCTAAAACTCTTCTGTTGCTTCATACATTCGCCCTGGGAGCGGGGGGACATCCCTGAATATCCCTATCACAACTTCCTCCTTAATTAAACTACAATAGGCATCTCTTGCCAAACTCACAAGGAACCTGAAAATAAGAATTAAATAGTATCTGTGAAGGATTTCGAACTTCTTGAAGAGAGACGCTATTTAAATCCACATTCATTTTACAACCAAAATTTCCCATTATTTCCAGGAGAGGGCACAAATTCATCTTATGTGTATTCCTCCTACTCTTCACCAGCCTCCCTAACCTCACCCCTCACGCACACACACACACACGCATGTATGCACGAATACAACTCCGATCTTGCACTCACTCAAACCATTTATACTATCATTTCAAAACCTATGAAAGGCAACCCAGGGCAGGTTCCTTACCCTGCTGCAAGATCCAGAATGTCCACTGTGGCTTCGTGAGGTCCCTGTGTAGGGCTGTGTCCCCTGGGCCTGGAATGGGGAAGGAAGAAGGGTCTTACAAATTCAACACATCTGGCTCTAAGTTAGAGTTCCTATATTATTTTTCCTCATTTCCTATGGCATGGTGTCCCAAGAGTAGTGATAGGAGTGGTCTGAAGCAATAAGGGCGTGCATTGTCTGTAGAGAATTTTGAAACAATAATAAAACAGACTAAAAGTTGGTTTGCTTTTAAAAACGACAGTCACACACCAGCAATTCTACACAATGTCAGATCCCATGTAAAATACTCTTCTTCCCACAAAATCTTTTGTCGGTCTAAGTTCAAGACAATTTCTGCAGTTACTATTCAACTTTATAATAAATAAAATTAGCACTTTTTAATCCTTCCATAGGCATTGTATTCTACGTAGAAGTCGGAGGAGTGCTGGCATAAACGGACCCATCTATACGTGCTTGTTGAGAGTTACGTTCCTTACGGTTCAGAATCTTCCACGCGGGTGGCTCAGTCTGTTAAGCATCATGATATTGACACTTCGGCTCAGGTCATGATCCCAGGGTCCTAGGATTGAGCCCTGCATCAGGCTCCCTGCTCAGCGGGAAGCCTGCTTCTCCCTCTCCCCCTGCTCATGTGTTCTCTCTCTCTCTCTCACTCACTCACTCTTTCTCTCAAATAAATAAATAAAATCTTAAAAAGTTAAAAAAAAAAGAATTATCCACGCTTGCTTTGGGCGCCTTTCATGTCTCCAACTTGGGTGAATCTATCTGCTTGTGCATTTAAACCCTAGATTTGAAAGAAGTGATTGTAACAGAACTTGTGCTACTTCCATTCTCTTTGACTCAATTTAATTCTCTCATTCTATGTGACCACTTGGAGCTTTTATTTGTGATTAAAATTTAAAACAGTGCAAACTGCAAGTTATAATATTCTTGTTTGGTAAGTGCAAGTTTTCATACATGAAATATTTTACTCTACTGGAATAGTATCTTTAAATTTTGAAATGGAGACCTTTTTGTTATTTTTCTTGTTTAATGGCGACCTAATTATTATTAGCCTGTAATGTTATTACTCATGTCTGTGGCAGACTAGTATGTAGGTATATGCTTTTTCCCTTTCATTTGGAAAACACTAATGTAATTTAAAAATATTCATCCATTACCTTTCCCTCTTCTTTGATCCTGTATTAATTTATTTTATTACTTATTATTTATTTTTATTGACATGATTACATATACAAAGTTCAATAAAAGAAAAATCTCACTGTTTCTTTTCTCTCTGTTATTATGAGTATTCATTTCATTTCAGTATTATTACTGAAAATAATGTTGTATGGAGAAGTTTCTGTTAAACAATGATCTGCCCCGTTAGACAGACCAGGTACACTGGTGTTTCCTGGAGTGGTAAAACTACCTTGCAGATCCACAGAGCTCCCCAGCCTGAGGAGCCTCACCCTGCTCCTCGGGTATGGATCTGCTCACCAGGCTCATGGAGGGAGATTAACCCTCACTTTACCTTCCTTGTATATTTAACTCCAAGAGGACTGAACTTGGTCTGGTTCAGCCCTGATCCCCAGGAACAGAGCAAGCAATGAATACCTTTTTGTTGAATGAAAGTAGTGTGGTGTTACTTGGCACACATTGGACTGTGCACATCTTGGTATTTCTGAGCGTTTTGTGGGAGTGTTTCCAGCACAAGATAGGAGCACAAGAGCAAACGTCACATATTTCCCTTCTCCACGCCCCGTGCCTGCATCCCAGCAGTGCCAGGGACTCTAAAATTGCAGGCTGACTAATCTGTTAACTCTAGGGCCAGGACTCAAAAGGCTACTCGGAAAAAATTAAGAATGGCCAAGGAGTTAAAATTAAATAAAATAAAGTAACACTTTATATCATTTTCTTATCATCTTACTGGTTTCTTTTGGGGGCAGGGTTACTCATTAGAAATAAAATGCTCAACTTATCAAAAGACACTATAATTGCTATTGATCTCTCCCGAATTTTAATAATTTATTTCTCACTGATTTAACAGATGCCCAGAAATACATCTAACTATGTGTCAGAATTACTAAAGGTTATTTTCAAAGTAGGAAATGAGGGACAGTGTAATTTTTAAAGGATCTGCACAGATCATATAAGATGTTCTTTCAAAGGTAAGTAATATAGAATGTTGGCGTTAGAGACCCTAAAGCTTACATAGTCCAGCCTCAGTCTGTAACTGAAGCCAACAAGAATGCAAGACTTGTGTCCAGGCTCACAGTGTAGGGGCAGAGCCAGGACCAGAGCCAGCAACCCTAACTTTTACCTCAGCCTCTCCTCCAAGATGACAGAGCTTCTAAAGTCCAAGAAAACGGCTCTCTACTTGTTTATTATATTGACTTGATTAAAGTACTTAAGATAGGTGGTCCAGAGTTATAGCTGTTTATAGTGACCATTGCCTAAACAAGGAAAAAGAACATTATAAAGATACTTTATATTGGCAGATAACAATATATTGAATAATGATTTGAAGTTACCTTTATGAACCTCTTTTATAGCACATACATTTATGGAGTAGAATTAATAAATAATTCTTGATCTCGGGGTTGTGAGTTCGAGCCCCACGTTGGGCATAGAGATTACTTTTAAAAACTGGTAACAAATATTTGTTAAGCATCTATATGTACATGACACATAGTTATTTTCTGTAGAGACTTTTGAATGAATAAATAATAGCACCCATTTACATAAAACTCACCATATGCCAGTCTCTGTTCTAAATGCTTTACATTCATTGACATAATGAATCTTCACAACAACCTGCTATTACCATCATCCCGATTTAACAGATGAGGAAATTAAGGCATAGAGAACTTCACCAAGATCCAACAGCTAATAAGTAGAGCTCTCCTAATCAGATCGTCTGGCTCTATAGGACTGCACAGACTATGATCTACTTCTCATTTTAAGGAACATAAACATAGGAAACGGTTAATGGTGGTGCAGTTTAAAAAAATAGTTCAGGAAAACTATAAGGTCCACAGGGTGGGACACAAGAGCTGAGTGGTAAGTCAGAGCTGTTTGGATGCAAGTGGCAGAAACGAAATTAAAAATAGCTTAAGTTAGGGCGCCTGGGTGGCTCAGTTGGTTAAGCGACTGCCTTCGGCTCAGGTCATGATCCTGGAGTCCCGGGATCGAGTCCCGCATCGGGCTCCCTGCTTGGCGGGGAGTCTGCTTCTCCCTCTGGCCCTCCCCCCTCTCATGCTCTCTCTATCTCATTCTCTCTCTCAAATAAATAAATAAATAAAATCTTTAAAAAAATAGCTTAAGTTATTTCAAAATCTATTTATTTACTGTCCATATTAGTTTTAACAGGCTAAATTGTGCCCCCTTCCTCAAAATTCATGTACTGAAGTCCTAATACCAAATCCTTCAGAATGTGACTCTAGGGATGCCTGGGTGGCTCAGTCAGTTAGGCGTCTGACTTCGACTCAGGTCATGATCTCAGGGTCCTGGGATCAAGCCCCATGTCAAGCCTCAAGTCACCAGGCTCCGTGCTCAGTGAGGAGTCTGCTTCTCCCTCTGCACCCACTCCACCCTCCACCTCCCCACTGGTACTCTCTCTCTCTCAAATAAAATCTTAAAAAAAAAAAAAAAGAATGTGACTCTACCTGGAGATAGGGTCTTTAAAGAGATAATTAAGGTCAAATGAAGTCATATGGGTGGGCCCAATCCAATCTGATTGGTATCCTAAGAAGAGGAGGGTAGGATACAGACAGCACAGAGGGAAGACCCTGTGAAGGCACAAGGGAGAAGAAGGTGGCCGTCTACAAGCCAAGGAGAGAAGCCTCAGAAGACGCTAACTCGGCCAACACTTTCATTTTGGACTTCTCGCCTCCAGAACCATGAGGAAATAAATTTCTGTTGTTTAAGCCACCCAATCTGTGGTACTTTGTGATGGCAGCCCTAGCAAACCAATATAGAAGGATATTGGGTAGTTTATAGAATTGAAGGAAGAGTTACAAGGACCAGTCAAAGCTAGTAATCTCAAAGATTAGAACAGGGCCTCAACACATCCAGGACACTCACCTGGACGGACACACACACACACACACACACACACACACACACACAATCAACCTCTGTCCCTCCCTCCTTCTCCGTTCCTCTCCCCACCTCCCTCTCTCCCTGTCTCTCTCTGTCTTTCTTTCTCTCTCATCTGTATTTTACTTCCTTCTTTTCTATTTCAAAAGGCTTTCTTTATGTGGAGGGGAGACATGGCTTCCGACTCTGCTTTTTTCTCACACTCTCAGAATATAAAAATGTCAAGGTTGGACTCGGTTGGTCCAATTTGGACCATGTCTAACCCTGAACCAATCAGTTAGTTCTCTTGCAGCCTGGTGTCTCCACCACCCTGGCCTAGCCTCTGTCCCTGAGTCTGGAGCCACTTTTGGTTCACCGTCTTGAGCATAAACCGGGCTTCTTCTGGGGTGGGAGAGAGGTGGTCACTTGGCTGCTGAGAAAAGGGGAGAGGATCCTGGGATCTGACTGCTCCTTCCGAAGACTTTCCACAAGCCTGTTTACAGCTCTGCCTCTTACCCTCTCTTTCAGAAGAATCTGTGCCTCCAATTGCAGGGCCTTTCCAGGGTGCTGTGCCCTGGATTGGCTTCCTTCTTCACATCCCCATCTGCAGACACTCAGCTTTCCGTTCCTCAGCTCCGTGGGCTTAGTCTCCCTCATCTAGCCCCTGTCCATGTTCCAGAAAGGGTTGACACTGACTCTTTACCCATTTGGGCCCATTTGTTGTCAATTTAGTGGCATTTTGGAAAGGATCACAAAGTAAAGCGCATGCTTTTAAACTGCAATGTTTGACCAGAAGTCTATTCTGGGGCTTTTCAAATCCTCCTCCCTCTCTGAACACGCCCCGGCAGCTGCCTTCATGTCTGGGAGGAGAGGTGTTGGCACAGGGGCAGAGGGGAGGGAGCAGCAAGAGAAGCACGGCAGGCTCTGGCTCTCACCCCTCCATCAAGCACCCCTACAAACCTCTGCTTTTTTCTGGTTTATATTTTGAGCTTCTAAGATTTTTATTTGAATGAAAAGCCTTTAACTAAAAATAGAAAACCTTAAAAACCACTGCATAACACCAGGCTGCCCCTTACCTATTTTATAGAGTCATAATCACAGTGTCCATATGGTTTGGTATTCTGGTTTTGTGTGTTTATGTATTTATTTATTTTCCATGAGATTGCATTATAAACCTGTTTCTATATTTCTGTCTGGTTTCTTAACCCAGTGCCAGGTACACAACAGGTCCTTAGTAAATAGTGATTGAATGAGTACATGAGTTGTAATACTTAATAGCTGCTGTTTCTAAATATTTTTGTGATTATAGTAATAACTTCTGTTGAGTTCATGCATTCGTTCGCCCAACACATATTTGTTGAATGTCTGCTATGTGCCACACACTGGTGGACGGGGCTGGGAATACAGCAATGAATAGATAGACATAGTCCTTTCCGTGGAGTCGAAAAGGGGAATCTGACAAGTGAGTGGACAATCACAATGTAGAAGCATCAAAGCTATGAGAAACAGAAAGGACAATTAGAGCACTTAGTAGGGGCCTCTAACTTAGACTGGAACGTCCAGGAAATCTCCCTGGAGGAAGAGACCAAGGAAAATAAAAAAAAATAAACATGACAGGGGTGCCTGGGTGGCTCAGTCATTAAGCATCTGCCTTCGGCTCAGGTCATGATCCCAGGGTTCTGGGACTGAGCCCTACATCGGGCTCCCTGCTCCGCAGGAAGCCTGCTTCTCCCTCTCCCACTCCCCCTGCTTGTGTTCCCTCTCTTACTTTCTCTCTCTCTGTCAAACAAACAAACAAACAAACAGGACATGCCAGTGCAGGAGGGAAGATAAACGCTCCATGTAGAGGAAGGAGCAGGTGGAAAGACTCTTGCCTTTTCATTAAATAGTAACTCCCTGGGCACATACGACATGCCAGGCATATAACGTATTTAAGGTGCCTGAGGGACATCTCGGTGAAGTTGTCTGTGAAATGAGCAGAAATGTAGTTCAGAAACACAGGAGAGAGGGCTGGGCTGCAGGTGGGGTTGTGGGTATCCTCAGCATCGACGTGGTAAGCGATGTGGAACTGAAGAGGGCAGTGAGATCCCTCAGGGAAAGATGTGGAGGAGAGAGAGGAAGCTACTATCATCACCCTGATCTTATAAATGAGGAAATTCAGTCTCAGAGAGGTTAGGTAACCTGTCCAAGGCCACATAGCCATCGAATGGCTGAACCACGACTCCAAATTAAGATCTCTTGGCCCTTGGAGCTTATCATCCTTTCCAGGACACCACGCTGACATTGCTGATTTCTCTCTGCTTTTGTTGCTGACTTGAAGAATGGAGAAAAAATCATTTTAGGATATGCTCTAACAGTGTTCTCAGTAACTGTCATACAGAAGATTGTAAAACATGCTACTTTAGGAAGCCCTTTCAGACCAGTAGAAAAGTCAGTAGATTCTGTCATTTTTCCTTTAAAATTCAGTAATGAGTATATAGCGTAAACAATAGCAACCTCCAAGAAATAGCCAGGTAGAATACAGTCAGTGAAAAATTAAGGTATTGGAATATGAGAAAGGAGACAAGCAGCTAGATAGGAGAAATACTCACTTTTCTTGGCTTTTATTTGGTGGCACTTAATATTTAATAAATTCTGAGGGTTTAGCTCCCTGGCATGATTCTAAGAACCAATTTCTTACAAAAATTACATGTGTCAGTGAATTTCCTAGGAACATTCTTTCATGGTGACACAAAATTAGGTGGCCTTAGTTCTTCAAACTTGTAAAAATGACTCTTTGCTTACATGATTTTGTTTTTCTAGCACAGAAATATCAAGCATAACAAGTTATCACTGCCTGGAATGAGAACCCTGCCCTCATTCCTAGGTAATGATCCACGAGTTGGATTGTATTTTCTTGTTTTCACAAACCCGTTGCATTATGGCTTTTTCAATTCATCTAATAACATTACTCATTATTTCTTGATGATGATCATTTAACAATTCATTTGTTTTTCATTGGGATTCCATTTCTAATTACATATTCATTATAATAAAATTAAAATAGAGCTCAATTTCTGCCAATGGACTGTGGCATTCTTCATATTAGAAAAAAATTCTATCTGTAAGGCATTATAAAGACATCGAGTTCCAGGAATATTCCGAACAAAGTCAGAAATATCCAGTAATAGTCCTTACTTTGGCCAGATTCCCAGTAATGTCATTGTGCCTTTTCCCCAAATGGTCTATTAGAATGCTGGTTTCTTTTAAAGATGAGCAGTCCATCCTTGTTTGATGTGAAAGATGTCTCTTTTGGCCTGACTCCCTTTCTTCTCTCTGACCACCTGTCTTCCATCTAAAAAGTGCTCCATGAAACACTTTTTAAAATAAAAGTGAGAGGTGCCTGGCTGGCCCAGTCGGTAGAGCATGTGACTCTTGATCTCGGGGTCATGAGTTCGAGCCCCACATTGGGCATCGAGATTACTTTTAAAAATATAAAAGTGAAATGAAAATAACTGTGTTTTGAGATTTTTTTCCCCCCCACAGAATTCTGGATCAAGCCTAGAGAATCAGCTTCAGTCAAGACAATTTTATAGCCCTACTCCGTGATGAAGACAATTTTATAGCCCTTAGCAAATCCTTTTAGATTCACTAGCATGTAAAAGTTTTATCATGGATTTACTATTTCTTCCTTTTTACTTAATGAAAATTTTAGAATTTAGTTAAAATAATTTACTTAAATAGAGGATTTCAGAGAGGAACCTAGCTTTTGGAGACACTCACTGTCACATTTTCAGCCATGCAACAGCTGTGCTTCATCCTTAGCTTCAGGCCCCAGGGTAGTAGGTGGAGTGCAACCCAGCACGCAATGGGGTGAGGCCAAGGCAAGAATGAAAACGTGAGAGTGGCCTGGGCGGAAGCAACGTGGTTTATCTCAGCTGTGTTACATAGTACGTAGTGTGCTGGTAGAGTTCTAGTCTCAGGTAGACCTGGATTCAAATCCCCCGAAGAATCACACTGTGACCTTGGGAAATTCCTTAACGAACACGAATCCCTGTTTTCTTTCTTTTTTTTTTAAAGATTTTATTTATTTATTTGAGAGAGAGAGAATGAGAGAGAGCACCTGAGAGGGGGGAGGGTCAGAGGGAGAAGCAGACTCCCTGCCGAGCAGGGAGCCCAATGCGGGACTCCATCCAGGGACTCCAGGATCATGACCTGAGCCGAAGGCAGTTGCTTAACCAACTGAGCCACCCAGGCACCCAACGAATCCCTGTTTTCTTATTCATGACATGGAAAAACTTTTGTATCCCTCAGGGTCTAGTCAGCAGACAGAAACCATACCAATTACTGAGCAGTGAGAATTTAATATAAAAAAAACTGTTAACTAGGTGTAATAAAATTGTTAACTCGGTGACTGAAAGGTAAAATGAAGGCACCAAGAAATCATAGCAGTAGCCACTGTGGGAAGCGGCTTCCTCCCCCTCAGTTGCGGAAGAGAGGAAGAAGTTGGAGGAGGGACCAGGACCCCTGCGGCTGGGGTACCAGTGGGCTGGTGCCAGTGACTCTGAGAGGGTGCAGTGAGGCTGTTCCTACAAGGGTTCGGACGGCTCCGGGTCTGAAGTCAGGAGGAACTGCCTCAGCTGAGATAAACAGGCATGGCTGACATGCTGCTCACAGAACAAGAAGTAGCTATAAGCCCCCAGGGAAGGAGCGAGTTCCTTCTCTCTTCTCCAGCCTTCTAGTGTCTCTCTGGTTTTCCCATTGGCAGAGCCCAACAAGGAGTAGCTTGTAAAGCAGAAATGTGGTCAGTAGAGTCCCAGAGACCCAGCGCCACAAAGCAGAGAATAGAACAATGGATTGGAACTGAGAGACAAAAACCTATAACTGGCACAAATACCAGGCATTGAGCTAGGTCAAGTGCTTTACATGCATTATCTTATTTATTTTCACAACTTAATGAAGTGTCCTTAATGAAGTGACAGATGGGTAAGAAAGGAAGCCAGGTTTATCTGACTTCTTCAGTTCTCTGTTGTATATCACAAGGCGTTGTCTGAATCCTGTCTCCGTAAGCAGATGTTGTCCTTTCCACCTTCACTCTCCCTCTGTTCTAACATATTCAATATTCTCAGAGCTTGGTGGTCCTAACATATTCAATATTCTCAGAGCTGGGGAGAGGTGAGGGAAGCAGAGAGTCAGGCAAATTTACAGAGGAGCTGAGGGAAGGAAGTGGACCCACTTTGTGGTTCAGAGTGTGGTCTGTAATAGCCCATAATGTGGCCCTGACAATATGCAGACGGGGAAAAAAGCATGAGAGCTTCAAGGGAATTCACCTTGCAGGAAGGAGAAGACTGAGCTAATGGCTGAGATACCATCAGTTCACTGGGGAGCACTGGTGCTGGTCACTGAAGCCTTGGTAACTGGCATGACCCAAGAGGGTTGCCAGGTGGAGGATACATATGAAAGCTGGGGTGGAGCTTCTGAGAGAATCTCAAAGGGCAGAAGCATCCTTCTTTGTGTCTTGAGCTATCACGGCACCCTGGCAGGGATCTGCTCTGGGGCAGTGAGGCGAGAGAGCCATCTCTGGTGTCCAGGGCTGAACATGGAATTCTAGGGTTAATGAGAGCAGCTGAGATGAAAAGCGGCATCTGCCTGAACTTTCAAGGTTTCGGTGAGGATAGCAAAGACTTTTACAGCAACAAGAGCACATTGTGAAGAAACCAACTGCCATGTCACCTGAAACAGTACTAGACAAAGAGTAAATCTATAGAGAGGATTGTTGAGGTCAGAGCCACAAGGCTGAGTGAATAACATACTCCATGTGCCTTGGGCCGAGTTCCCTGGAAACAAATTCAGACAAGACTTGCTTGCAAGTGGTTCACTGAGGGCTGTAGTCAGAGACAACCCCTATAAAGAAGTCAGGAAAGCAAGACTGGGCAGAGGGAGAGATTGAACTGCAATGCAGGTGTGACAGAGGCCTAGTTTATTTCACCTTCAGTGGAACTGGGATAGTCCTTCAAAGTGGCCCCAAGTGGGGACTGATCTTTTGACTCCCTCACAGACCAGCCACTGGGTGCAATCCTTGGACAGGGGGTGTAAATCTTGTCCTGAGGGATACTCCTAGACAGATGCCACCTAGGAGCCTTTAGCAGCTGACGTCCCAGCAGCTGGGGGAATGAAAGCCCTGGTCCTAAGTGAGAGATCATGGAGGCCCACTACTGCATCTGCTACATATCCATCCATGAAAAAAATAACTGAATAACTACTCTTAGTCAGGCACTGCACTGGGCACTGGAAACACATCAGGGATGGAGACAGGCAAATATCTGGCCTCCTGGTAGAGTTATATTTCCTAAATGTTTCTTTGCCTCCATGACCTCACTGTGAACTATGGATAATAAGTTCCTAACTCATAGGATTGCTATAAGGAGTGAATGAGGTAGCACACGTCAAGCCCCTAAAACTCTGCCTGGCACATAGCAGGCTTTTAGTTAGTATCAGGTGCTGTTATTACTATTGATAATATCTACGCTACGGTGTTTGAGGACTTCCTGGAGGACCAGCAGGCCAGTCAACTCCACTGTGATCACGACCACAGGCATGGATTTGCATGAAGGAGGAGCTCCGAAGGGAGAAAAGGTTGGAACACTGGGCCTGCCCCAAGAGCAGTAATAAGCTACCCCTGGTGGAAAGACATGGGTCCCAGAAGTCTATCATGTAGACTGATGGCCAGCCCAGTCCCCAGGAACTCAGAGTGTAAAAGGACGGCCAGAAAGAGTGATAACACCCAGGGCTCTCTGACTAAAATGTCTGTGGCCGAATAAGCATATCTCCTCTCGGAATACCATGCCAGCCCAGGCCAGCAGCTCTGGGAGAGCAGCTGTGGGAAAATCATCAAGCAATCAAGTCAAGCTCAAGTCCATCTCTCCACCTTGGTTCTCCCCCACCTCCCTGTACTTGGGCTCTGAACTGGGACTTGAAAAGGACACTGCATCCAGGAATTTCCCTTGGCTCCATGGCTCCAAATCCTGGGCTTTACAATCACAAATAGCTGTACCCCAGCCCCAGCCCCTGGCTTACCCATTGGCTGGGCACACACCGCTTGACCGCCATTTGTCAGAGGGACTGGATGGCAGAAATGGCAGTGGAGGGTACTGTCCTCACTCAGAGCCCCTGCTGCCGACATGGGAAGAGACACCATTTTTAAAGGGTTTGGTTTTTTTAGCAGCATGGGCAGTGTCTGCTATCTCTGGAAGGCATTGGGGACTGCAGCAACAGCATTGTGCTTTGAGCCCCTTGGCCTTGGCAGCCACAAAAACATCCCTGGAGCCCACGGCAAAGAGAGAAGAGGCTACAGGTCCTGAGTACTACCCAAAAGAAATGTTTCACAAGTATACATGAGACTCCCCGCTAAGGTCTCCAGGGACGGAAGCTGACCTTTCCTCCCATAATTCGGGAGCAGCTGGTGTTCTCACATAGCAGGTGAAGGTAAAACCAGACAAATTCTACTTTGTATGTTCTTGTGACTCTGTCCCTCCCATCTGGCTCCCAGCACTACCACCATCCTGTGTGGCTTAAGGCGTTAAGGGTTATATACTTACTGTTTCGTCACTCGCTCTCCATTCCCTCTACTGGAGACCATAGCACAATTCCCTTCAGGGGGATTACCAACTCTTCTCTCAGTTCATAAAACGCTGGTGGGGTTGATTGTACCATTGGCTTGAGGTATGCACATGTGACTCGACTCAGCCTAGCCGTTCAGAAAGAAAGTGACTTTTTTTTTTTTTTTGGTGGCAATGGTTGGTTTGGGGATGGGCACACGATCCAGACAGAATCAATAAAACTCACTGAGCTGGCTGGGAATCCTGGGGAAAGGATAATTATTCCTTTCAAATAGACTTGAATGAGGTCTGCTGCTGCTGGAAGCATCTTGCGACCACAAGGGACAGTAGTGCTTGAAAACTGAGCCAACGTTGAGAAGAGCAGAGGTGAGAAAGTGACGGGTTCTCCAGTGACACTGTTTGAGCCTAGATCTGTCTTTGGATTTTTCAGTTATTAGAGGCGATGTGTTGTGTTTTTGCGCAAAACCATTTGGGTTGTTTTTCCTCTATCATTTGCAGCTAAGAAAATCAAAACAGATAGAATCTATAAATCAAGCAAGCAGCACAGGACTGGGAACATAAAAGACATGCAAGTTCATTTTAGTTCCCCTTCTTTCCTTTCACTTGATCCTCACTGCTACTATCCTATGTAATAAGTAGGAATGATGGTTTTCTTGTCCTATTAAAACAGTGATAAAATTACACGCTTGATATGTTGAATGACTTGCTCAAGGTCTTCTGACTAATTGATGATTGAGCTCAGGTTGGTGACCTTCAGATTTGGGAAATAGGAAAAGTTAACAAGATCAGTACACCAAACATGATAATTAATCAGATCTATTTACTGATATTGTCTCGAAGATACTTTTTAAAAATTTTTTTTAAAAGATTTGATCTATTTATTTGAGAGAGAGAGCATGAAGGGTCAGGGAAGAATAGAAGGAGAGGGAGAAGCAGACTTCCTGCGGGGCTCGATCCCAGGACCCTGGGATCCTGACCTGGGCCAAAGGCAGACCCTTAGCCAGTTGAGCCACCCAGGTGCCCCATGTCAAGGATACTTTTAGATCATTATTTGATCCTGCAAACTTTTTCTCTTTACATCTGTCAATGTCATTTGATTCTGCTATTGGTCATATTTTCAACTCCATGCAGCTTTTCATATTCATGAAGGGAAAAAAAATGGCTGTGAGAAACAAATTCAACTGGTCAATAAGAATTTAGTAAATGCTTAGACAGTCTTCCATCACCTCTCACCTGACATCATTTCCTTAGCTTTTGTGTCCCTGGCTCTCCTGAGCTGCCCACTGAGCTCCCCCGCTGAGAGCAGAGTTATGCCACCAAAACAGTTGTCACGAAAATCAGAGCTGGGTCTAGAGAGCATTTAAACAGCCCTGAACTGCCTATTCCCAAGCTTGAGTCACTCTCTTAGCCTAGGAGTCCCAGGTTTGAGTGATGCCCAGAGACGTTCAGATAGACAGACAGACTGACTGACTGACTGGCAAACAGAAAAATTGGTCCTTTCCATTGTCCATCCCAAATTCTCCATAGCCTCAACCTGTCTACCAGCTGAGATGCAAATGTCTCTTATTGGAAAACCGGGGGGCAGACTCTTGCTCCATTCATTCATTCATTTGTGCAACCAATACTAGACATGCACCTACTATGTGCCAGATGCTGGGTTAGACTCTGAGGATACAAAGCCCACAAATAGCCCCTACCCTCAACAGCTTTGTGGCTTTATGGAAAGAGAGACATACCCATAAGAACAAGGGTTCTAAAGCAGTTTAGGTACTATGATAGTGTGTGTAGAGTACAGTGGAGGAAAATCATTGAGGGGCCAGTTCCCCTTGGGGCAGGGGAGCAGGAAAAACTCTTAGCTCATTGGTGCTTAAAGTGAGTCTTGAATGAGAAGAAGGTGTTTGCCAGGAGAGGGGGTAAGGGGAGCTTGCCACTTGAGCTGTATATGACAGGAAACTTGACTCTAGCTGGTTTAAGCAAGAAGGGAACTTACTGGGGAACTGAGCGAGAAAACAAAAAGTCCAAGGATAGACTTTTCAGGCATGGCTGGATTCAGGGCCCAAATGCTGTCTTCAGGACTTGATTTCTCTCTCTCATCTGCTTTCCCCTGAGATGGCTCCACTCGTATCAAGATGGTGAGAGCAGATCCAACCCTACATTCTCTCAGGTTTCAGCTTCAGAGCAAAAAGTACCACTGGAACACCACTCTTAGAAATGTCTCATTCTCTGAAAGTGTCTCATGGTATCCCATTGGCTCCATGGAGGAAGCAGTCATATGTCCACCCCTGAAGAAATCACTACGGCCAAGGGAGTGTGAAACTGGTTAACTGGCCTGAGTCATTGTCCTCCCCAGAGAGCCAGGGCGGGTCTGTCTTCACCAGGACAACTTGGACTGAGGGTGGAGAAGGACAATCCAGGCACTATTATCAAAGAAAGGGGAGTTAACAACAAATGTCCATTCCAGCGCAAGTCCTATTGACCTCTGTTACTCCATGTCACTGTGACCAGGAGTCTAGAGCTGAGAAGTTCAACACCACAGAGCCCCCTGGTGACTAGCACCAAGACAGATTCTCCGAAAGGGCCCATTTCTGTTCCTCTCAGCTGAAGCAGTCATCTTCTTAGTGGAGTCCACACTTGGGGGAAACGTTTTTTGTCTTCATTCCCAAGGAAGGCCCTGGCCTCTGGGGGCAGCCAGAGAGCAGCCACAGTCTGCAGAAGCTTCTGGAGTCTTGGGAGAGGCCTGACTGAGCTGCCAGACAGAAAAGACATCATCTTTTCCTTCTCTCTTCTGCTCCGCCACCGATTCCTCCCCTCTCTCTCCCTGTGTCTACCAAGGCCAGGCCACAGGTAGTGAACCTCAGTTTTCTATTTTTTATTATACCTTATTGGAATCTCATGGCAGGAGCAGCTAGAAGCTGCATTTCCCAGGAGTTGGACTTCAAGATTGTGCAGTGACCTCATTCCTGTATTTTGGAATCTATTGCTACTTGCTTTTTGCATGTAGCAAAGCTAGAGATATTCTTATTCTTGGTACCATTTCTTCCTTTTCTGGAACTTTCTGACTTATGTATAGTTTCCTATATCCCCATAGCCCTTCTTATACAGATAAGGAGGAAATTATATATGTGTGTATGTATATATAAATATATATATAAAGTATATATAATTTTTTAGGCAGTTATGTGTTTTATTTTATTTTTTAAAAGATTTTATGTATTTATTTGACACAGAGAGAGAGAGCACAAGCAGGGGGAACGGCAGGCAGAAGGAGAGGGAGAGGCAGGCTCAGGCTGAGCAGAGAGCCTGACGTGGTACTCGATCCCAGGACCCTGGGATCACAACCTGAGCTGAAGGCAGATGCTTAACCGACTGAGCCACCCAGGCGCCCCGACGGATATGTATTTTAAAAATTACCTATATTGAGATATAAATTACATACAATAAAATGCACCCATTTTAAGTGTACAGTTCAGTGGTTTTTGACAAAAGCATATAGAACATTTCCGGGTGCCTGGGTGGCTCAGTTGGTTGAGCGACTGCCTTCGGCTTGGGTCATGATCCTGGAGTCCCGGGATCGAGTCCCACATCGGGCTCCCTGCTCAGCAGGGAGTCTGCTTCTCCCTCTGACCCTCCTCCCTCTCATGTGCTCTCTCTCTCTCTTTCAAATAAATAAATAAAATCTTAAAAAAAAAAAGATATAGAACATTTCCATCACCCCCCAAATTCCCTGCTCCTTTGCAGTCTATATTCACCCACCACCCACCCCCATTTCTGGCCCAGACAACCATGATATGCGTTCTGCCGCTCTAGATTAGCTTTGCTTATTGTAAAATTCCACATAAATGGAATAAATAAATGTGTACTCTTTTAGATCTAGTTTCTTTTGCTCAGCATAATGTTTTTGAGATCTATTCATGTTCTGACATATATCAGAAGTTTGTTCCTTTCTGTGGCTCAGCCATTTTCCATCGTAAGCATATACCACACTCTGTTTATCTGCTCTCCTATTGATGAACACTTGGGCTATTTTAGCTTTGAGCTATTATGAATAAAGCTACAATAAACATTCATGTATGTCTTTGTGTGGACATATATGTTTATTTCTCTTGGGCAAATACCTAGGGGGATTGGTGGGTCAAAAGTGTATGTTTAACTTTATGGAAACCAGGCAGATTGATATTTAATAGAAGAATAGAACACTCACCTGTTTAATACTCCAGGCCTTGGTTTCCTCATTAGCAAAATGGAAATATCTGCCCTAATTCTTGTCACCATTGCAATGATCAGAATGAATAATGCAGGTATGCATCATAAAATGCTGAACTATGCAGTACGGAGAAAGGGCTATAGGGATCCTGAGGGAAGGGAAACAATCCTCACTTGTCTCCCTCACTTACCTCCCTCCAGAGGGGACTGAATGGAGAAGGAACTCATCCTTGGATGCTCAATTAAATCTACCTAACAGGTGGATGGATGGATGGATGGACACATGGATGGATAGATTATATAGCCTCAAGGAATAAATAATAACTTAAAGAATATAGGGAGAATATTAGATTTTTTATTTTTTATTTTTTTAAAGATTTTATTTATTTGACAGAGAGAGATACAGCGAGAGAGGGAACACAAGCAGGGGGAGTGGGAGAGGGAGAAGCAGGCTTTCCTCAGAGCAGGGAGCCCGATGCGGGGCTCGATCCCAGGACCCTGGGACCATGACCTGAGCCGAAGGCAGACGCTTAACGACTGAGCCACCCAGGCGCCCCAGAATATTAGATTTTTTAAATTTGTGATATGTTTTTAAAAATCACATTGCTATCAGAAAGGTCCCTAACAACTTTATGATATGTATTGTCTTGTTTAGGTGCTCAACGGAGGCAAGAGTGACAAGTGGCCAGCATGGTCCTGCAAGAAAGATGACACTCGTGCCAAAGAAAAAGAGTCATCTTGGCTCTGGCTTCAAATTACAATATATCCAGCTCTAGACTTTCCTAGTACTGTCTCTACTTTCTACTAAAAGCAAAAAATAGGCAATGCAAGTACTATAAGAGAAATGCACAAGTTTATGAAAGAATGTTTACTCTTGTATGATAAAAGTCTAAGATGATATTAAAGTTTCTCTTTCCTAAAATTCTCTGGCTGCCCAAGCTCCTCCCTTTCTGAGGCAGCCTCAAGCATTGTTCTGGGTCAGCGAGGAGATAAGAATCCCCTTTGCTGATGCTGGAGACTGTGGAGGCCTTTGCAAACTAGAAGTCAAGCTTTCTCACCTTAGAGTCTCTGTGCTTGCTGTTCCCTTCACCTGAAGTGATCTTTTCCCTTTCTCAAGGCTTGTTCTTTCTTATTATTCAGTTCTCAGCTTAGCTACTACCACACTGAAGATTCCCCACTCACCCAGGCCCCTATCATAGCACACCATTTTAATTCTCTATAGAGTTTTTATCTCCTGGTATTTTTCATATATTTATTTGTTTGCTTTCTTACTGTTTGTCTTCCCCACTGAAACATGTGCTCCACAAAAGCAAGGACTTTTTGTTGTATTTACCATATGCTCAATTCCTAGTTCCTGGTACATAATAGGAGCTCAACAAATATTTGATGAATGAATGAATGAGATCACAGCCTTGGAGAAGGGGAAGAGAAGGGAAGTGATGATCTTTGAATTGCTGGAAGATTTACCCAAAATAAACTGAGAAGAATCTGGAAGTGATTGAGTTTAGAGTCAATGGGCAAGATGAGGCTTTCTGCCAGATAGGGCTTGAGAGATGGTTTAATTTCAGTTAGAGACGAATAGAGAAAGTTCCATTTTTGTGACACCTAGATCTATCACTGTAAGATTCATATGTGCTGCATAGCTGATAAAACGAATGAATGTTCTTACTCATATAAAGACTACTCAATTCAAAATTAGTACCTGGTTTGATGGGCAAGATTTTATTAATGATTTGAGCAATAGGACTAGTGTCCCTAATTGTATATATGACATTTGACCAAACTAAATATGAAAATATTTCTGATTTCTTTAAAACATATTGTAAAAATTTCTAGAAATATGTCTTTAGAAATAAGCCACTGATTTTTTTAAGTCTCCTCTGAAAATATGTTGGGGAGAGTATGTGTTGTGGGGAGCGCTGTGTATTGTGTAATCACAGACCTGTACCCTTGAAATAAATAATACATTATATGTTAATTTAAAAAAAGATGATAAAAAAATGAAAATATAATTAAGCTGTTTTTCTTGATTTTCAAATGTATTTTTCATTTTTTATAACTTTGAGCTCTTTTATCTTTACTTGGATAAATAAAATATTGGATTAATATAATATAATTTTGTTTAATTTAAAAAAAAACCTTGAATTTAACCTAATCAGAAAGTTCATTTCCAGGGGCAAGGGTACAATCTCCAATTGATTGCTATTTTGAAAGTCTAACTGATTTGAGGTCTATCTTTTTCTTTATCCTTCCTGTTGGGCTTTAAACACCAGAGGTGGGAGGAGCAGGCTACACCTGTTTAGAATGTTTAGAAGCATAGCTCTCCTCCCCAGAGAACAAAAGGATAAACAAAGCAAAGGGAGGAAGGAAAGCAGGGAGGGAAGTTCTCACAGCAAGGAGAAGTTACAAGCATTGGCTAAAGTTAAATACACTGCTTAATCATTTGCAAGTGAGAAGCTATTTGACTACCCTGTATACCAGGCCAATTTATTTTAAAATCTAATCAATCACCGAAATCAGCACTGTCCAGTAGCTGCAGTTGGACACTCCAAATGTGACTAGTCTACTGAGGAACCGAGTATTTAAACTTTGTTCCATCTTAATTAATCTACATTTAAATTCAAATAGTCACATATGACTAGTGCCTGCCACATTGGACAGCACAGATCTAGATAATTAGCTACATTATACTAAGTGTTCTAATTTATTATTTCTTAGAACAACATTAAAGCAATCATAGTTATGTTTCAAAATTAATTAATGTAATGGAGTGAGTATTTTGAAGTTTATCTACTTATTTAAGTAATCTCAACACCCAGTATGGGGCTTAAAATCATGACCCCGAGATCAAGGGTCACATGCTCTTCCAACTGAGCCAGCCAGGCGATGGAGTGAGCATTTTGGATACGTAAAGATCCAACCTCAAAAGAAGTAGAAAAGAGGCAACAATTAGAGAGGATGTGCTTCTCATCACCTTCTTGGCTATTCTTTGTGTCTGATGTTCTCCTATTTCCTTGGCTTTTTGGCAGCCAAGGAGCAAGTTTCTCCTGTTTCTCTAATGTTTTTTGCAGAATAAAAAAAACAAAGTCCAATTACGAGATCTTCATCTGATATACTACCCACCTAGACACTTACTGATTCAGTTGTTTGTTTGTTTTCACTCTGAAGAGTTCAGTTGACCGTTGGTTTTGGTATTTAAACATTTTCTTGGTGGTAATAATTTTGAAGGCAGGGAGTTATTTGCCTGGGATGTTGTTGGTTAAAATACTTTGGGCTACCCAAGTTCTCAGACCCCCTAGAGCTATCTGATGAGAGGGCAACCTGGAGAAGAGTTCAATTACAGTGCACTTGGGTCATAATTATTCTCGAGATAACTTGGTTTTCTAATCTTTCTTTTTAAATTCATTTTTCTTGCTTGGTCTTTCTTTTCCTCTGCTACAAGTCTTTTGTTGATGGTGGTGTGTTTGGGATTTTATTTTAAGAGAAGGGGAAATGCAATCAAAAGATGTCTCTAGAGATTTGTGGCCCAAGAAGGACCATGACATGAGCAATCTAGAAGAGGAAGGTGATGCGAGTTGCCTGCTATGTATCTAATTCTGTAAGTGACTGCTGGTAGGTATCTACTGTGGGACAAGAGTGCAAAAAGGATTCAGAGCCTTGGGCTTCCTTAGAAACGCATCCTTACAAACAGCCCTACAGACACTTCCGATGGAGTAGCACGTCCAGCGCTTTGCCCCACCCAACCTCATGACTCTGATAAACCCGGGAAGCACGCAGGTCTGCACCCACGTGACTGTCACAAAGTTAAATTCTTGCTATCTGCAGCCTTCAGCTGGGGGGCAGCAGCGAAATGTTTCTCCCACTCCCGCTCTACTCCCACCTATACCAAGGACTTGAAAATCAAGTTTCTTCTGAAGATAAAGCCCTAGAATCTACCCACACGGCAGCCACAAGAGTGTATCCTATAGATCCCCTTTCATGAGAGAAGCTGCTGTAAGGACTAGCATCAGCTGGCAGCTTCCAGCTGCCATGGTTTCAGGATGTGTGCCAAGACCCCCTTGACCCAGGCTGCTCCTGGCTGATGGTTGAGCAAGGCAGGAGGACTCGAGCCATGCCATTCCTACCCAACACAAGGCTCCTGTAACAGGCTTCTTGCTGGAGCCCCTCATTGCTCTGACCGATATTTTACTCAGAGTGCACTGTGGTCTGAAGCTCTTGCGACCCAATCTTTCTTTTTCCTCTCACTCCTTCCACAAGTATCAGACCTGCACTACAGTCGGGGGGGGGGGGCTGGGGTGGGGGTAGGCAGGGTCTCTGCCTACTCCCACTTCCTCTTCCCTTTATCCTCCACAGGCATTTCCCCCAATGTATCTTTTGCACACCTAAGTCTGTATTGATGTCTGCTTCTCAGAGGACCAACACAATACAAAAGGAATGAAGTTAATTAAAGAAATAATGTTAAAGAGCATTCTCGGCTGTGAAGATGTGAACCAGGTCTGTTCTACGCCAGGGCCTGCCTAGTGCAGCCCTGGCCGTAAAGCCCTGGGTGTAAATCAGTCTCTGGGTAATTTGAGAAAGGAAGGAAGCTAGAGAGGGAAGGCAGGGGGCAGGGAGAGGAGAAAGATTTTGGATTAGCTGAGATTAAAACCTAATGAAGCTTTAGTAAAGGGTAAAAAAAAAAAAGCTGTAGCATCAGAAGGAAAAACTAGTAGGCTAGACAGAAGAGGATGGTCAGTTTAGAATTTAGAAAAGGGAACTTCACAGGGTGCAAATACGTTAGTGTCTCTCCAGCACTGACTGTGGAAGACACATGTGCACACACACACACACGCATAATCTACATATGCCCCGCACCTGCATCCACATCTGCATATACATAAATGGTAACATGCGGGAGATAATATGTATCTGACACATATTTATATACCCATTATTTTCCTCAGATTTCTCAATATATAAATAGTACCTAAACATTCCACAAAGGTAAAAGGAAATGAAACAAACAGAAATCTCTAGATGCTGCCAGTGGAAACATTAGCAATTGAGGAAACAGAGACGACCGCCAGCTCCAGGCTGTGCTTCCCTCACTACAACTTGCCATTTGTGCAATTAGTCCTACCCAGTGGGCCAGGACACTCCTGTCATTAGTGTCTGGCAAATATCCCTCAGTTAAGAAGCAGCAATTGCAGTGTCCCTCAGAAAAGGCTCTGGACTCCATCAAGGGATGTAATCCTATTGAATGCCATCAAACAAGTCTCATGTTAATTTTTAAAATTAATAACCATTTAATACCCACACTAAATGTATGTTGATGTTCAAGCATTTTGGCTTTATTGAGAATTTACTGAAAGTGATGTTTCTCCACGTATGTTTTCTTTTGCAATTATCTTAATGGAAAGATGTGTATTTGGAGTCCTATTTGTTTTTTAGGAAGCATGATTTTGTTGGGGTTATTTCAAAAGCACTTACAGGACTATAAAATGTTTTTAGAATTCTAAGGGGAAAGGATTCAGGGCTTATACTTGAAACTAGTTTTATTAATACCATGGATTTAGGACTCTGTTCATAGCCATCATTTCTTATATATATATGTAAATTATACACATAATTTATAACATAAATAGCCATCATTTAATATATATATAAATTATACACAATTTATAATGTAAATAAATTGTATCTGTAAAAAGTGTATAAATACATAAATGCTTTAGTATATTATTGTTTATATAATTTTATTTATATATTTTAAAATTGTATTTATCTTTTACAGAAATTCTTAAATTTTAATTTAATTTAATTTTAGTTCTTCAATCCTTGTTTCTTAAATTCTTCAGAGAGTTCTTAAAAGTAAACCAACTGCAAAGGTATGCCTTTGTGAATTTTGCAGTTGGCTTTCTTTTAAGCTCAGAACTCTGAAGAATTGGGCGCCTGGGTGGCTCAGTTGGTTAAGTGACTGCCTTCGGCTCAGGTCATGATCCTGGAGTCCCCGGATCGAGTCCCGCATCGTAGTCCCGCATCGTAGTCCCGCATCGTAGTCCCGC